>NW_017683485.1:0-782 GCF_001879085.1 Nicotiana attenuata
GCATCAAAGATGCAATCATCGATTCTACCCCGGAGACGGTCACATTATCACGAGCAAAGATATTAATGAAGTAGAAAGGGTTTTTTGTATGCTACTAATACTTGCTCTGCATTCTGCCCAAGCCTGGCTAAGGCAATGAGCTTGAAAAAAGCATTACTCAAAAGAATTGACCAAACACAATCTGCAATTTTGCAAAAGTACTTTTACAAAAAGACACTTTTGGATAAAAGCACTTTTTAAAATAAGTAATTATTTGTAGTTTGGCCAAACGGGCTCTTAGCATCAGATTAGCGATAGATTATTAAAATATTCTATCAGTTACGAACGATTTAGCGACGAAGTTCGTAGCTAATCCTAGTTTTTAGTAGTGAATTTGTTGTTAAACAGAAAATGGACATGCTTGTTGGAGGCCCTCTTTCGTAAAAATGGCATGTAGTAGCCACTAATTAAGGGTCTCTTTAATTTTTATCCACTAATTATAATGCTCAGCAAAAATAGCCACTACTAATAGGAAAAAGACCTGTTTTACCCTTCCTTCAATGTTATATGCCAAAAGGCCCAAAACCCTTGTTTTTTCATTTAGAAGAGCGAAAAAAATTTGAGAGAGGGGCAAGTATTGGTGATTTCTGCTACTGTATCATCCTCGCATGCAAACGAGCTTCAGTTAATCTTTCTCCTTCTTCATCTTCTCTGTCATCTTCTCTGAATCGAACGATCGAACTGGTAATTTTTTTTTTGTTTTATGCATTTTTGTTTTTCTATATGTGTAATCGCGTTCAATG
>NW_017683485.1:5091-8429 GCF_001879085.1 Nicotiana attenuata
AGGGTGGACTCAACTGATGTGGGGATGAATGCGAGATTTGTAGAGGATTACAGTACTAGATGATCTGTGTTTTCACAAACTTGTACGGGATTTGAGTTTAATCTCACTATGGCATTGTGGCATCATAAGAGTAAAAGTGTTATAAGTCGTTGAGTGTGTCTTGATATATGGCTTCGAGCCAAGTTGGGGAGTTTGCTATTAATTAGCTAATTGTACGGTCATGCGCTATGTTGGCTTCAGTTGGAGCGTGCGGGTGAGTCAGCTATGACTAGAGTAAAGGAAAAATTTTGACAAAGGTTATATTATGTTCCATAGGGTATGAGAATCACGGAATGTCTAGAGTTGTTGTTGGTAAAGAATGCTTGATGCATAGAGCAGGAAGTTGCTTGGTTGTATTGGGATGAGGATCTCATTTTGCGGTACCGGAGTGCCAATAAGGCACGAGTGGTTCTGTCCGTTAAGTCAGGTAATTTGCAGTTTGAATAAGAGTGAATGACTTTCGAAAATAGTTCCAATGTGTTCAAGAGTCCACAGGGAACAATCGGGTATCTTAAAGTTGCATGTGTGGTTAGAAACTGTGTTTTCATCGGAAAGGTCAAGACTTGTGGTATTTTATGCTAATTATGGGATTCTATGTATCAGTATCTGGAAAGTAAAGGTAACGAATTTAGATTCGCAGGAAGTTCTTCAGAGTAAAGTATTCTGGAATGTGGTATTTCTGGGAACATTTGAGAGAGTATTCAGTGGCTTATGAGTCTTAGACAGTGTGGTCTTGTGCTTGGGTCTCGTGTAGTGAGCCTGGGTTAAGGAACTGTGGTGCTACAGCAAGAGGGAATATCAAGTTGATGATGAATCAGAAGGGAAATTAGATAGATGGAATAGCTTGATAGTAGACCGAATCGGTATGGTAAGGATATGATTAATTCTTTGTATGTGTTCGAGGTAATGAGCCCTTGCAGGTATTGTGCAGCAAAGCTTTTGAGTTCTGACAGCTTGCTTAGCTTGGTTTGGATAGAAGGGTTCAGTCCTGACAGTTTAGCTTGTACAAATGGAATTGGGAGAGAATTCTTGTTGGGTTTCACCGTGGTTTGGAGATGTGTATAGCTTCTATGGGCATGCGAAGCATGGAATGTGTAATGATTTTTCTTCTAGATGGGATCAAGGGAAGTGCGTGACTAGTTGAGTGAGTAGATTTCTGTAGCTCGGAAAGGAGATAAAAGTTTTCATGTTATTCCTGGATGGTATGGTATATGCGACATGTTGTAGAGGACCGAGACTGGCGTGTGCTGGGTTACAGTTCAGTTCTGAAAGGAAGTTCATAAGACTCCTAGGCAACAGGTAGCCTCAGATAATCAAGGAAATGATACTGCTAATTGGAAGTGATTTGACGAGAGTATATGTCTCAGGAAAAGGTAATGTGATTAAACAGATGATACTTCGGTAGTATTGCGGCACTTTTTTTGTGGATCGACTGCTGATATCTGAGTTTGTTTGATGGCACAGGGGAATTTTTGAATATCTTTCGTGGAATGATTGGGTACTTGAGGTGTGATATATATACATACGGCGGAATTTGGGATTAGGTATGATGATTCGTGTGCTATATGGAGTTGGAGACTGGGAGTTCTCAGGTACAGACTATGTAGTGGTTGTGGATCGTGTGTATCGGCACCGTTTAGCGGCTATTGGGATTTGGAGGCCCGAGTGGATCTTCCTTTGCTTGGTATGTTAGGTTTTGGATATGATGTTGGGGTGTAGACTGGCTGTCTCAGTGTTGGGTTATTCTAGACTATTGCGCTATGGGCTATGCCGGAAAATGCCACGGGTTGAGTGGCGAGGTGCATCGGATCATGTTCTAGCAGAGTGGTTTGCATTTCCAAAGACCAGCGGATGGCTGGGAAGGACTGCTTTTCTTAATTGGGCCTTCGTGATGGATGTCAGTGCAGAGGTTTCTACCATTGGTTAAGTTCCGGTATTGAGGGACTTTTCGGATGCGTTTCTTGTGGCCGGGCATGTCGCCGGGCGAGGTTGTGGATTTCGATATTGATTTGGTGCCGGGCACCGTATCGTACGGCTCCGGCAGGAGTTATAGTAGTGGAAGGAGCAGCTTCAGGCTTCCTTGGTAATGAGTTCGTTGGCAGGCCGATGTGGCTACGTATTCAGCTTGAGTTGCTATTTTATGTTGTGAAACGTTAGGATTTGTTGATTATGGGCACCTGTGGTGCGGTTCTATTGGGGATTCATAGTGAAAGTCGAGCGGGAAGAGTAATTGGATGTTGCTCGGTAAATGGAGTGTTGGTTATGACCTATCGGGTTGCGTATCGTATGTTATTTGTTTCACCGTGGGTGTAATGAATTGCTTGGGTTTCAGACATCAAATTGTGCGTGGCTGTCGATTTTGAGCATAGTGACCTGAGGTGTTTCATGGGTAACAGTGTTTGGATAGGATCGTGCATTGTGGCGAGGCCACGTGGAGATATGACCTTTCGGGGTAGATTCATGTGTTCTATTTCTATGATGTGAGACGGGGTCTCAGCCTTGTGTGGTGATGGTACTGATGAGCGTGAGGTACAGCTCTTTCGTTTGAGTCATTTTTCGTGATTTGAGTATGTTCAGACCGTTTCTTATTGATGCGCGTATTATGCAAGTTGTGGCTTAGGCCTGCATTGAGGTGTCATACCACCAGAGTGGTGTGTTGGGTTCGAGGTGATCGTTGGGGTCATTAATGAACACGAATGGATTTGATTTCAGCTTGTTGGGAGGATAAAATCGAGGTTCGGCTCGGAATCTGCTGTGGTATTAGTCAAAAGGGAAGTGGCTTCATGAATGGTTGATCTGAGAAATGGATTACGGTTTATTGCATGTTTCATTTATCGTTGGCAGTATATGAAAGTGTTGGAATAAGACCTTAGTCGATAAGAGGTTTTCTATCTGTATTTGGTTGTTGTGGGTAACTACTGTGAATAGAAGTTACCGTTTCGAGTGTTTGGATTATGTGGTATATCATATGATCTCACCTGAGGTTGCAGGTATGGGTTATTATAGCTGGTTTGGGCTTATTCTGAATATAGATGAGAGGTTCTGACTTTTGTGTATGATTCCGGAAAGTGCAATGTGGTTCTATGGTTTATGGACTAGATGGATTGTGGAATTTCAGCTATGTTGTGTTATCGGACCTATGCGAGATAGGGTGACGTGGGATCACCCCCGGGTATATGCTTGGTAAAGTCATTCAGCTATTGGTTGGCTTCTAGGACAACTCTGGGTACGCTCGAGGACGAGAGTTTGTTTAAGTTGGGGAGGATGTGACGACCCGACCCGTCGTCTCAGGAGCTACC
>NW_017683486.1:0-8429 GCF_001879085.1 Nicotiana attenuata
GACATTTAATTCTTATATGATTAACCTTTTAATCCTAATGGTAAATAGGTCAACCTGTTGATTTGCTCGCACGGTACAAGCATGTTGTAACGACCCGACCGGTCGTTTTGAGCTTCTGCACTTTGCTCGCCAGTTCTTGGGCATGACTAGCCCGTGTGATGTATTATGACTTATTTAAAGTCGTCGGTTTGGTTTTCAGGATGAGTGGAATGAATTTGGAAGAACAGTTCTCAGTTTGAAGCTTAAAAATTTAAAAGGTTTGACCAAGTTTTGACTTGTTAGCATAAGATCTCGGATTGGAATTTTTATGATTTGGTTAGCTCCGTTAGGTGATTTGGGACTTAGGAGCGTGATCGGAATGTGTTTTGGAGGTCCGGAGTAGATTTAGGCTTGAATTGGCGAAATTGGAATTTTGGCGTTTTCCGGTTGATAGGTGAGATTTTGATATAGGGGTCGGAATGGAATTCCGAAGGTTCGAGTAGGTCCGTTGTGTCATTTGTGACGTGTGTGCAAAATTTCAGGTCATTCAGACGAGGTTTGATAGACTTTTTGATCGAATTCAGAATTCGGAAGTTTTGGAAATTTTTAGGCTTGAATCCGAGGGTGATTCGATGTTTTGATGTTGTTTTGAGCATTCCGAAGGCTGGAAAAAGTTTGAATGATGTTTTAGGATTGGTTGGCATGTTTGGTTGAGGTCCCGGGGGCCTCGGGTGAGTTTCGGGGTTGGTTCCGGACCATTTCTAAGCTATTTTTAGCTGCTGGCTTTTGGCTACAGCAGTGTTCTACGCGATCGCAGGGAATTGGACGCGATCTTGATGAGTAAAATGCGAAAAAAATGTCAGTGCTTCGCGATCGCGGATGAACCTTCGCGATCGCATAGAGTAAATATTCTGCTGCACTGATCCAACTTTGGAAGCTTATATCTCATAATCTATAAGGAATTTGGAGATAATCGATAAACGAAAATTGTAGCCCTTTGTGTCTAGTTTTCAGAAATATAAATTAATTAGAATTATAAGTTGTTTACAAAAAGTTATGATGGTTACACTATAGGCTGTCAGGGAAGGGTTTAGAAATCTCTAATGCATAGGGCTGACTTTGGAAGCTTATAGCTCGCAATATATAAAGAGTCAGGAAATGAGCAACATATGAAATTATAGCCCTTGGTGTCTAGTTTTCAGAACATCAAACCATTTGTCATTTGGAGTTGTGTACAAAAAGTTATGACCATTACACTGGAGGCTGTCTGGAAGAGCTAGGAACTTGTTCTTCGCGATCGCGAAGCATTGTCCGCGATCGCGAAGGGCAAATTTTGGGCTGAGAAAAGTTGAGCTTCGCGATCGCAAAGCATTTTCCGCAATCGCGAAGAGTATATACCTGGGCAAAATGTTTTAAAGACATGTTCCACGACTTTGAACCCTTTTTATACCATTTTTGAACGGGAAAAGAGCTTGGAGGCGATTTTGAAGAGAGGAAATCATTGTTCTTCATTGAGGTAAGGATTTTGGACCCTAAAACTTGATTATTTGTGATTAAGGAACGAAAATATCAGTGTAAATTCATGAAAATCAGTAGAAAAAGGTGGAGTTAGGGCTTGAGATTATGAGACCTTTCAGGGATGATTTGAGGGGTCAAACGAACTCCGATTTTCGAGTTCTTTATATGTACGGATTCGTGAGATGATGAAGAAAATTTTGGTATAAAGTTTTTCCAGTTCCAGGATGCGGGCCCGGGGGTCGGGTTTTGACTGATTTCGGTTTTGTGCTTAAAATCGATATTTTTCAATTGGAATTCATACGTTTAGCATAATATAATGATAAAAATCTGAACTTGGTAGATTTGGAGCACTCGGTAATGATTTTAAATGCTGTCCTGAGGGTATGAAACCCCGGATTTCACAGCGTACGGCTATGTTGAGGTGACTTACACGCTAGATGACGAGCGTGGGGTAGAGCACCGCTGGGGATTGTGACTTAGTCCATCCCGAATGATTATTTTACTGCGTATTTAATAGCTAATTATTTGATATTATTATATTTTGGGCTAAAAGCCATATGTGGGCTTCGTGCCAGCTGTTTGAACCCTTAGGGAATTTTTAAATGATATTTTCCTCACTGATTGATTTCATACTGGTGCTCAGTCATACTATATTTTTCTATTTTAAAAACTCAGCTGTATTATTCTGTTTTAAACACATTAAATGATATTTTCAAAGGTATTTGAGCCGAGCTTCATATTTTACTGTGGCCCGAGGGGCTTAATAGATTCTGACTGAGTAAGGCCGAGGGCCTGTATTGTGAGGATACATTTGGGTCGGGTTACACGCCGCAGCAGTGATACATTGATTATGATAATGAGGCCGAGGGCCTGAGATCGTACGCCACGAGGTGGCTTGAGATATTGATATGAGGCCGAGAGCCTGTTTATGATGCCACTAGATGGCTTGATATTGCGCTTGGGCCGTAAGGGGCCCCTCCCGGAGTCTGTACACCCCTAGTGAGCGCGGGTACACATTGTGATATGAGATATAGCCCGAGGGGCTGGTATTGTTCTGTGACATTTGCCCGAGGGGCTGATTTTGCTGTTACTGTGCCCGAAGGGCAGTTATTATGTGTTTACTCTTCTGTTATTTTCCTGCATATTGTTTAACTGTTTGGAAGATGTTTACGAGATTTCACTGTTTAATTATAATTACTGATTTGTTATGCCTCTTGTAGCTTAATGTTGTGCCTTACGTGGATTTATATTACTCGGTCTTCATTTATTTTTATTACTCACTGAGTTGGAAGTACTCACTTTACTCCCTGCACCTTCTGTGGAGATTCAGGTATTTTTGAACCCGGTAGCGGGTTGGTTGCTCAGAGGCAAAGTCATCTGAGTTTAGCAAGGTAGCTGCCCGACGTTCGCAGCACTGCTTTTCTCCCTCTCGATTTCACTAGACTGTATGTAGTACATTTTAGACTCTTGTTGTATTCGGACCTTAGTAGATGCTCATGACTAGTGACACCCCGATGTCGGGCTGTGTTGGGTTTGTTTTCCGCAAATTATACTGTTAACTGCTTATTTTTGAGATTTTATCATGTTTACGACTTAATACTTATTATGTTACTGCTTAAGATTGGAAATGGGAATGTGTCGGCTGGCCTTGTCTTCACGAGAGGCGCCATCACGACCAGGTCCAGGTTTAGGGTCGTGACAAGTTGGTATCAGAGCCTAGGTTACATAGGTCTCACGAGTCATGAGCAGGTTTAGTAGAGTCTCACGGATCGGTACGGAGACGTCTGTATTTATCCTCGAGAGGCTGCAGAACCTTTAGGAAAAACTTCACATTCTTGAACTCTTATCATGCGTCCTTGATTCAGCTTGAAATATAACTCTTCAAATTCCTTCCACGCATTCGTATGCGCGAACGAGCGCTCAGTATCAGATGTGCATCGATGGCTTGTGATTCCCTAATCGATGGGCGAGATGTGATCTCTGTGTGTTTGACGTTGGGCCAGTCTGGAGGACTTGAGGCCGGATTTTTACCTATATCTTGAGCACCGAGGTGCTGATTATGTGAGCCGTGTTTTTGATCTTATATACTCAGTAGTGCCTCTATTTGTAGAAGTGATGGTTTGATGACTATACGATGAGTATGTGTGACTGCGAGATGTGATCATATGATTTGGAAGCGACGAGAAGGGTCTGTTGGAGGATAGATGAACTATTAGGTGTTTGATTTCCATTGTGATTGGATGTATAGCCCCGAGTTATGGGTGTGTGAAGAATCTTTTCATGTTCCTAATTGGGAGTGAAGTAAATTTCATGTTGCGGTATGAGTTTAGACTCAGGAAGATTAAGTGACTGTGTAATGTTTATGACGGTGGAACGCATACATAAATGTTAGTTTGAGGCGAAGCAGGTGGGTTATCTCTTGCGGAGTGTTCTGAAGTTGTGTGATCCATATGTTGTCTGTTAGAAGATTTCACTTACAAGTGAAATATATGTGTTGCAATTTAAATTTGGGTCGCTTAAGAGAGTGGGTTTAACTATTGCGAGGGTGAATGCGAGATTTGCAGAAGATTTAAAGTAAATGGTTGTGTTTCACGAGCTTATGAAGGATTGAGTTTAACCTCACTACGGAAGTATGGCAGTAATAGAGTATATTCATTATGAGTTATGGTGCGTTTTGATCTATGGTTTCGAGCCAAGTGGGGGAGTCTGCTATTGAATAGTTTATTGCACGGTTATGTGCTATGATGGTTCCAGTTCGAGGCGTATTTGTGAATCAGTTATGGCTCGAGTAAAGGAAATTTCAATAAAGGTTATGTTATGCTTTATGGGTGTATGAGAATCGGGGAATGACTTGAGTTGTTGTTGGTAAGGAATGCTCAGTGCATAGAGCAGGAAGTTGCTTGGTTGTATTGGGATGAGGTTACATTCTGCGGTGTCGGGGTGCTAATGAGGCACGGATTGTTCGGTTCATTTGATCAGGCTAATTGAAGCTTGAGTAGAGTGGATGACTCTAGAGAATGGTTCTAATGCGTTCAAGGTTTTTTTTTTGTAATAATTGGAGATTTTCAGGTGTATAATTTGGCTAGAAACTGAGGTTTGCATTGGAGGGTGTCAAGACTTGTGATATTTCTACATCAATTAGGGGATTCTTATGTCGGTATTAGGAAGGTAATGGTTCCAGATTCGCAAGAAGTTTCTTCGGGGTAGGTATTCTGAACATGGTGCTTTTGGGAATATTTAAGAGAGTATCCAGCGGCTTATGAGCCTTGGACGGCGTGGTTTTATGCTTGGGTCTCGTATGGCGAGTCTGGGTTGAGGAACTGTGGTATTATAGCAAGAAGGAGTATCAAGTTGAAGGTAAATCAGAAGGAACTCTGATAGATGGGATAGCTTGGTAGTAGGCCGAATCGGTACGGTAAGAATATGATTAGTTCTTTGGATGCTTATGAGGTAATGAGTTTATACAGGTGTTTCGCGACAATGCTCTTGGGTCTTAATGGCCTGCGTAGCCTGGTTGAGTCAGAAGGATTCAGTCCTGACGGTTTAATTTTGTGCAAGTGGAATACGGAGAGTTCTTGATGGTTTCTACCACGGTTAGAGGTGTATATTTTCGGCGAGCGTGAGAAGCATAGGATGTGTAGTGATTTTTCTTCTAGGTGGGATCAATGGAAAGTTCTTGACTAGTTGAGTACGTTGATGTTTGTGGCTCGGAAGGGAGATGAAGTTCTCATGTTATCCTAAGATGGTATGGTATATGTGGTATGTTGTGGAGGATTAAGATTTGCGTGTGTAAGGTTACGGTTCAGTTCTGAACGAAAGGTCATAAAATTCTTAGTCAGCACGGGCAGTTTCAGATAATTAGAGAAATGAGCTTCAGATGATTAGGGGAATGATCTTCAGATGATTAAGGAAATGGTATTGCTAATTGGGGTTCATTGGCAGGTCAATGGGGATGTGTGTTCTAACCTGAGTCGGATTGGTTGACTCCGAGTTGTATTGTTGAGAGATGTGTTGATTCGGTTGTTATTGAGCTGTTAGTGTTCTGAGGTGATCTATGAGTTACCTTTCTGTGTCGCGAAGCATTGGGATTTGTTGGATATAGGCACATATGGTGCGATTTTATTGGGGTCTCTCAGTGGAATTGAGCGGGAAGAGTATTGGGTGTTGCTCGGTGAATGGCGTATCGGTTATGTCCTTTCGGGTCTGTGTAATGTTATGTCAATTGCTTCTCCGTGGTTATGATGATTTACTTTGGTTCTAGACATCAAATTGCGCGCGGTTGTCGATTTTGAGCATAATGACTTGTGGTGTTTCATGTGGACCAGTGTTGGATAGGGTCGCGCATTGCAGCGAAGTTATGTGGGGGTATGACCCTTCGAGTTAGATTCGTGTGTTCTGTTTCTACAATGTGTGATGGGTTCTCAGCATTTTGTGTGGTGGTACTGGTGAGCTTGCGGCGCAGCTCTCTCATTTGAGTCATTTTCACGATTTGAGTATGTTCGTGTTGTTGCTTATTGGTGCACGGGTTGCACGAGTTGTGGCTTTAGATCGTATTGATGTGTCATATCATCAGAGTAGTTGTGTTGGATTAGATGAGATCGTTGGGATCTAGAATGAATACAAACGGATTCGATTTCAGTATGTTGGAAGGATAATATCGATGTTCGGCTCAGAAATTTGCTATGGTCCTTGCCGACGGAGAGGGAGCTCCATGATTGGTTGATCTGAGGAATGGTTATGACTTTCTACATGTTTTATTCATCATTGGCGGTATACAAAAGTGTTAGAATGAGGGTTTATTTGATAAGATGTTTATGATCGATATTCGGTTGTTCTGAGCAACTGCTGTGATCAGAAGTTATCGCTACAAGAGTTTGAGCTATGTGGTATATCATGTAAT
Source organism: Nicotiana attenuata (assembly GCF_001879085.1). NCBI lineage: Eukaryota > Viridiplantae > Streptophyta > Magnoliopsida > Solanales > Solanaceae > Nicotiana > Nicotiana attenuata. Next base: position 6,398 of record NW_017683486.1, read on the forward strand.
TGCATCCAAGGTTGGAGGTATGGCTTGTTACAGATTGTTCGGGCTTATTCAGAGTATAAATATGAGATTCTAATCTTGTAAATGATTTTGAGAAGTGGAAATTTGGTTCTAAGGTTTATGGGCTAGGTTGAATTGCGAAATTTCAATTACATTGTGTTATCGGACCTATATGAGATAGGGTGACGTGGGATCACCCCCAGTTATGTGCACGGTAAGGTTACACAGCGATTTGATGGTTTTCGGAACAACTCTGGGCACGTTCGAGGACGAACGTATGTTTAAGTGGGGGAGGATTTAACGACCCGATCGGTCGTTTTGAGCTTTTGCACTTTGCTCGCCAGTTCTTGGGCATGGCTATCCCCGTGTGATGTATTATGACTTATTTAAATCGTCAGTTTTCGTTTTCAGGATGAGCGGAATAAATTTGGAAGAACAGTTCTCAGTTTGAAACGTAAAAATTTGAAAGGTTTGACCAAGTTTTGACTTGTTAGCATATGATCTCGGATTGGAATTTTTATGATTTGGTTAGCTCCGTTAGGTGATTTGACTTAGGAGCGTGATCGGAATGTGTTTTGGAAGTCCGGAGTAGATTTAGGCTTGAATTTTCGAAATTGGATTTTTGGCGTTTTCCGGTTGATAGGTGAGATTTTGATATAGGGGTTGGAATGGAATTTCGACAATTGGAGTAGGTCCGTTGTGTCATTTGTGACGTGTGTGCAAAATTTCAGGTCATTCGGACGAGGTTTGATAGATTTTTTGATAGAATTCGGAATTCAGAAGTTTTGGAAATTCTTAGGCTTGAATCCGAGGGTAATTCGATGTTTTGATGTTGTTTTGAGTGTTCCGAAGGCTGGAACAAGTTTGAATGATGTTTTAGGATTGGTTGGCATGTTTGGTTGAGGTACCGGGGGCCTCGGGTGAGTTTCGGGTGGTTCCGAACCATTTCTAAGCTATTTTTAGCTGCTGGTTTTTGGCTACAGCAGTGTTCTACGCGATCGCGGGGAATTGGACGCGATCTCGATGAGTAAAATGCGAAAAAAGTGCTTCGCGATCGCGGATGAACCTTCGCGATCGCATAGAGTAAATATTCTGCTGCACTGATCCAACTTTGGAAGCTTATATCTCACAATCTATAAGGAATTTGGAGATGATCCAAAACTAGAAGTTGTAGCCCTTTGTGTCTAGTTTTCAGAAATGTAAATTAATTAGAATTTTAAGTTGTGTACAAAAAGTTATGGTGGTTACACTATAGGCTGTCCGGGAAGGGTTTAGAAATCTCTAATGCACAGGGCTGACTTTGGAAGCTTATATCTCGCAATATATAAAGTGTTAGGAAATGAGAAACATAGGAAATTATAGCCCTTGGTGTCTAGTTTTCAGAACATCAAACCATTTGTCATTTGGAGTTGTGTGCAAAAAGTTATGACCATTACACTGGAGGCTGTCCGGAAGAGCTGAGAACTTGTTGTTCGCGATCGCGAAGCATTGTCCCCGATCGCGAAGGGCAAATTTTGGGCTGAGAAAAGTTGTGCTTCGCGATCGCAAAGCATTTTCCGCGATTACGAAGAGTATATACCTGGGCAGAATGTTTTAAAGACCTGTTCCGCGACTTTGAACCCTTTTTACACCAATTTTGAACGGGAAAAGAGCTTGGAGGCGCTTTTGAAGAGAGGAAATCATTGTTCTTCATTGAGGTAAGGATTTTGGACTCTAAAACTTGATTAGTTGTGATTAAGGAACGAAAATATCAGTGTAAATTCATCAAAATCAGTAGAAAAAGGTGGAGTTGGGGCTTGAGATTATGAGACCTTCTAGGGATGATTTGAGGGGTCAAACGAACTCCGATTTTCGAGTTCTTTATATGTACGGACTCGTGAGATGATGAAGAACATTTTGGTATAAAGTTTGTACAGTTCCAGGACGCGGGTCCGGGGGTTGGGTTTTGAGTGATTTCGGGTTTGTGCTTAAATCGATATTTTCAATTGGAATCCATCGTTTAGCATATTATAGATAAAATCTGAACTTGGTAGAT
>NW_017683487.1:0-432 GCF_001879085.1 Nicotiana attenuata
CAAGGATTAGCCTCATGCAAATCGGGGAGGCAAGGATTAACCTCATGCAAATATGGAGGCAAGGATTAGCCTTATGGAGTCAAGGATTAGACTCATGCAGATGGGGAGGCAAGGATTAGCCTCATACAAATCGGGAAGGCAAGGATTAGCCTCATGCAAATATGGAGTCAAGGATTAGACTCATGTGAACATGGAGGCAGGGATTAGCCTCGTGCAAATATGGAGGCAAGGATTAGCCTCGTGCAAATATAGAGGCAAGGATTATCCTCATGGAGTCAAGGATTAGACTCATGCAGATGGGAGTCAAGGATTAGACTCATGCAAGTATGGAGGCACTGATTAGCCTCATGGAGTCAAGGATTAGACTCATGCAGATGGGGAGTCAAGGATTAGACTCATGCAAGTGTGGAGAGGATTAGCCTCATGGAGTCA
>NW_017683487.1:4643-8429 GCF_001879085.1 Nicotiana attenuata
TTGTGTCGGCCTGGTGGAAAGCTTGTTCCAGACGGGGCACTGGCTGCTCAAGAGGGTAATATGGTCCGCGCCATGGAGGCGACCAATTCCTGTATTCTTGCCATGTGTACTGGTATCCGAGCCCAAAGGTAGTACCATAATTCTTCAGCTGTATTGGTTTGGTGATGCCTTGGAGGTTCTTTCCCAATCCTTTGCCGGGTTCATATCCAGACCATGCTAATATGCTTTCTATCTTGTTACTCCACCACTTGTCTTTTTGGACAGCATTGACCCGTTCGATGTGATAGTAGGTTTCCCCTCCTAGCCTTCTTCTATGTCCAATGGCTGGGATGGTCTGACTAGTGTAGATGGGGTTACTTCCATCTCCATGAATGATTACCTCTTGGCGGTTCCATTCAAACATCACGGCTTGATGTAGAGTGGAAGGCACGGCTCCAGCAGCATGGATCCATGGCCGGCCCAACAGAAGGTTATATGAGGCTGGTATATCAAGTACTTAAAATTCAACGTCAAACCAAGTTGGCCCCATTTGCAAACAAAGGTTGATTTCCCCAATCATAGCCCTCTGGGACCCGTCGAAAGCCTTCACATTCATGCTTCCAGTCCGTATTTCATGGAAACCTTTGTCCAACCTTTTCAGGGTGTCCAACGGACAAATATTTAGACTCGAACCTCCATCAATTAGGACCCTGGCAATGAACTTGTCTTCAAATTGTACTGTAATATGCAAGGCTTGATTGTGATTCCGTCCTTCAGGTGCTAGCTCATCCTCGTGGAAGATGATCTTATGGCTTTCTAGTACTTGCTTAACCATGTTGGCCATTTCTCCGCCGGTGATGTTACTGGGTACGTAGGCCTCGCTCAACAATTTCATTAAGGAGTTCTTGTGTGACTCAAAATTCTGCAATACTGATAGGATAGATATCTGAGCAGGGACTTTGTTCAGGTGGTCAACAACAGAATACTCATTTGCCTGTACTTTTCTCCACAGGTCATCTGGCCCAGTCTAAATAATAGGTTGCCTAGCAGTGGCTTCCTTACTTGAACCTCCTAGGTGTTCAGGTGTATAGACTCTTCCGGTCCTAGTCATTCCCTGTGCCACGTCAGATTTCTCTACCTTGGCCTTCCCTTTCCGCCGAGCCTCAGCAACATAATCCCAGGGTATTGCTTTTGAGTTGAATCGGGGTGTGGTTGATACTGTCACAGTGAAGGGTGTGACCACTTCTACTTCAAATGGAGTGGGGGTGGCTGCGGGTGGAGCCACTTCTACCTCAAATGGATCTGATGTAGTTACCTCAACCTCGATCGGTGCCTGAGTCTGAACCACAATAGGGGTAAGTGTGACTGCGACCTTAGAGTCATCGCCTTCCCGAATAAGCCCGATCGACTCCTCAGGGTCCCATTCTTCATTTGTCTCTATCACATGTATACCATCACCTCTGTGATCAGGGAGGTGATTGTTGCGGACATTAGGGGCGACCTCCTTTGCTTGTATGATCTTGTTGTCGATTAGCGTCTGGATCTTATCCTTCAGTGTCCGGCACTTAGCAGTGGTGTGCCCTTTCTTACCGGAATGGTATGCACAAGTCTTGTTCGGATTGACCCACTGGGATGGGTTTTCTAACAATACAGTGGGAACATGAGTGACATAATCGGCGGCTTTCAACCTTACATATAATTGGTCAATGGGCTCGGCAATGGCAGTATACTATTTGGGTGGCTTGCGGTCAAAGTTTGGTCGTGGTCTCGGATAATTTTGACGAGCTGGTGGTGATTGGAAGTGGGATGGTTGGGAGTTGTAGGTGTGGTGGACGGAGGCTGGTTGGGAGTATTTGGGAGTTGAAGGTTGGTATGTGGGTGGAGGTGTTTGAAATGTGGGTGGAGGTGTTTGATATATAAGCAGAGATTTTGGGCCCTGGGCTACCATTACTGCCCCAACATCTCTCTTCTTCGATATCCCACCTGACTGTAGTGCTTTATTCGTGGCTTGCAAAGCCTCAAAGTTCGTTACCATTCCGCTCTTGATCCCTTCTTCGATCGTTTCTCCGAGTTTGATGATGTCAGAGAATTTATGATTTTCAATAACCATCAACCTCTCGTAATATTGCGGGTCCTGTGCCTTGACAAAGAATTTATTCATCTGTTCTTCGTCCAAGGATGGCCTGACCTTGGCCGCTTCGAACCTCCAACGAGTAGCATATACACGGAAGATCTCAGTAGGTTTCTTCTTAAGATTCTGAATGTAGAAGACATCCGGTGCATTCTCTGTGTTGAACCTGAACCGGTCCATGAAATCTGACGCCATGCTTACCCAATTTGACCACTTCTTGGGATTTTGGCTGATATACCAAGACAACGCGTCCCCAGTAAGGCTCCTCATAAAGAGCTTCATTCGGATTTTTTCATCTTTTCCAACCCCGACAAGCTTGTCACAGTAGGTTCTTAGGTGAACCCTAGGATCACCTGTTGATCGCTGCCGACTCAACACTACACTAAGGTAGGAAGAGCGGGTTGCAACAACTTTTACCCGATAGTGGATCGGGATCGATTTTCCACAGGGAGCTAGAGGGGGAGTTGTATTATCTGCTTAGTCTAGAATTGTGGTTGTGCTTCTAATATCACTTCTAACATTTTTGGTTTTGATTTTTATATCTTCTACTTTAAGACTAATATTTGAAGCTAAATTATGCTATGGAGATATTGCTAAGTGGTAACTAATATAGAGAAAGGCACTAGGGTCGTGACATTACCTAGGTGGCTAACCAACGGGTAGATGATACTAAGGATAAGTTGATATATTTGGGGCTTATGCTATAACCGTTGCACAATTTTACTCACTCTTACACCTCTCGGTAGAGAGAGTGATTTTGCCCAATTGACTCTCTCGAGACCAATTGGGTAGGCCAATTAGACCAAGCAACTAGGGTTCAAGTAGGGTGATTACTCTCTCGAGATTTAACCCGTTAATTGGGACTACCATTTCTCATGGGTCCATCCCAATTCCTTGTTGGGTCAATTTTGGGGGTCATAGACTCTCTTTCTCAAGAAGAGTTAAACCCACAAAGCTAGAATCAGTGTTTGCAACCATCAATTCTTAATTAAAACCTAAAATTAACCCAAATAGCAAACACCCAATATCATCCTAAACTTAGATAGAAACACCCATCAATTACCCACACTAGGGTTGAGCCACAACCCTAGCTAATGGTTTTAACTAGACCTAATTAAAGAAGAAACAGAAGAATTAGAAGAAGAATTAAACATAATAATTAATTACTGATGAGAAACTACAAGAATCTATTGAGAAATTAATGCTAAAATGCCAAAATAGGCTAAAACTTCAGTTCTCACGAGCGCAGCTTGATATCTGATACAAAACTTTTCCTAAAAATGGAAAAAGGATCTATTTATAGTGGCTAAAAAACTTGGACAAAAATACCCCTGCGGGGTCAGCGCGGACCGCGCAAAAAGGTAGCGCGGTCGCGTCAGCTCTTTGGACTCCTGAATCTCGTCTCTGAAGTTGGGGATCGCGGACCGCGCAGAAATGTAGCGCGGCCGCGGTGGAAGATGGCGCGGACCGTGCAATAAAGCAGTGCGGCCGCGTGGCTTGACTTGGCCAAATCTCCAGCTCTCTGATTCTCATCCACGCGGACCGCACTGATATGTAGCGCGGCCGCGTGGGCCTTTAGCCTTCACTGGTAGGTCTCTGAATCTCACTAGCGCGGACCGCGCAGAAATGGAGCACGGCCGCGTGGCTTGCAACAAAAATTACCCATTCTCTGAATC
>NW_017683488.1:0-3819 GCF_001879085.1 Nicotiana attenuata
GTGAGTTTCGGAAGAATTTGAAGAACTTAGGCTTGAAACTGATGAAAAATGAGGATTTTTGTGTTGTTGGATGTGTTTTTAAGATTGGAACAAGTTTGAATAGGGTATTGGATCATGTCTGTGCTTTTGGTTGAGGTCCCGGGGGCCTCGGGGTGAGTTCGGGTGGTTAAACGGAAGGTTTTTGGAGTTTAATTGCAGATTCAAGTTGCTGGTATCTGATGGTTTCGCACCTGCGGTTGTGGGACCGCAGGTGCGGTCTCGCTGAAGCGGTTTGAGGAGCGCGGAAGCGGAAAACTTGGCCCTTGCCAGGTTCCGCAGAGGCGGGATTAGGATCGCTTAAGGGGTCCCGCAAATGCGATTGCGGACCGCAGAAGCGGAAAGTGGCCTTAAGTGAAAAGTCCGCAGAAGCGGACGTTGACCGCATAAGCGGAAGTCGCAAAAGCGGTATTTGGTCCGCAGAAGCGGAAATAACTGGCAGTTAAGTGAGATTTATCTTCTTCGCGAATTTTTTAAAGGGTAACATTTTGGACTCCGAACCTTGAGAACTTTGAGGCGATTTTGAAGGAGGTTTCGAGGGCTTTAATCAGGTATGGACTCTTGGACTTGGAGTTTGATTTTATGGTGTATAAACATGGATTTAGACTAATAATCAAGAAATCAAAGGTCAAAAATGGTGGTTTAGGGCTTGAACTTAAGAGAGTCTAAAATGGGGATTTGAGGGGTCAAATGGACTCCGATTTTGATAAATTCGATATGCATGGACTCGTGGCGAGACGAGGAATCTGATGATGTGAATTTTATAATTTTTCGAGAAGTGGTCCCGGGGCTCGGGTTTTGCCAGCTTCGTGATTTTCGATGTTTTTCGAGTCTTTTCGATTGGGTTATATTTCCTTAACCTATTGTAATGTATTCCTTGTGGTTTTGATCAGATTTGACGCGCGAGGAGGTCAATTCGAGAGGAAAAGGTATAGCGAACTAGACTTTGGGCCGGCTTGAGGTGAGTAAGGGTATAAATGATGAACTGAGGGTTTGAGACCCCGAAATTTCACATCGTGCCGCTATATTGAGGCGAGGCACGCACTCTATGACGAGTGCGGGGCTTTTGGTTATTGGGGATTGTGACTTGGTCCGTCCCGGTGATGTTTTACTGTGTTTTTCTACTAGAACTTGTTGGAAATCATCGTTACATGGATTTGACTGTTGTATTTGGGCTTCGTGCCAGTTATTTGAATCCTTCAGGGATTGATTTCACTGATATGCATACTTTGCACATTGTTTAACCTCATTCTAAGGTTTTCAGTACTATTTTGCAAACTCAGCCCCTTTTTCTAAACTTGAAAACTCAAATGATATTTAAATGATATTTTGGGCTGTGAGTTACTGATTTAAAATGCCCGAGGGGCTTATATTGATTTCTAGATATATGGATGGCTCGGGCTGCACGCCGCAACAGTATTATATTGATATTGAGGCTGAGGGTCTTGTTGGTGCCACGAGATGGCTTGATTATTTGCGCTTGGGCTGTAGGAGCCCCTCCGGAGTCTGTACACACCCCCAGTGAGCGCCGTCGACGTTAAATATATGGTTGGCTCGGACTGCACGCCGCAGTGGGTACCTGAGGGTACCGGTATTTGCATTGCATTGCATTGCATTATGGCATTATTCCTTACCTGATACCTGTCTTGGTTCTTTCTGTACTATTACTTTATTGACTTGTCGGTTTACTGTTAAAGGTTTGGTACTGCCTGTTATAGTTGCCTTGTGTTTTTCAGTGGTTTCTTATCTTCAGATGTTATTTATGCTTATTACTCACTGAGTCGGAGTACTCACTTTACTCCCTGCACCTTGTGTGCAGATCTAGGTGCATCACAGGCTGAGTGAGGATTATTTAGCAGCACCGCAGCATTGGGGAGCATTGAGGTAGCTGCATGGCGTTCGCAGCCTTCGCCTCCCCCTCCTATCTCTATTCTCTTTTATTCCGCATTCTATCCTAGACAGACTGTATTAGATGGAAACTCTGTATTAGAGGCTCATGTACGTGACACCAGGTCCTAGTTTGGGATTTATGTTTTCAGTATTTTGTTAAACTTCCGCGTATTGTTCAGTATTTCTAAACTTTTGATAAAAATGGCTTAGCTATTAATATATGTGCTTTGAAATTTATGAACTATCCAATGTGGGAAATATTGTTGAAAGGTCGGGCTTGCCTAGCAATGTGTTGGGCGACATCACGACCGGGGATTTGGGTCGTGACAAGTTGGTATCAGAGTCTAGGTTACTTGGTCTTGCGAATCATGAGCCGGTTTAGTAGAGTCTCGTGGATCGGTACGGAGACGTCTGTATTTATCCTCGAGAGGCTGCAGAACCTTTAGGAAAAACTTCATATTCTTGAAATTCTTGTCGTGCGACTTTGTTGATCCGAGAACTAAACTTCTGTATTCTATTCTCTCGTAGATGGCGAGAACTCGCGCTACCGAACGTGATGGACGACTACCAGTACCACCCACTAGAGGCCGTGGACGCGGTTGTGGTCGTGGTCGAGGTAGACCAGCGAGGGCAGCACCTGTTGATCCACCAGCTGCCCCGGTTCAGGACCAGCCTCCAGCTGTAGATGCTCCAGCAGCACCTGTGCAGGCACCAACAGTGCCTATTGTGATTCTTGGCCTCCAGGAGGCTTTGGCTCAGATATTATCTGTTTGCACTGGCCTGGCTCAGGCAGTATCAGCCACTACTGCAGCAGCTACCTCACAGACCGGGGAGGTCATCAGACCCCCGCTGCTCGCACACCTGAGCAGGTGGTTCAGGGATTGCAGACACCGGGAGTAGTTGCCCCAGTTGTACCAGCTCCAGACTATGTGGTTCCAGCTATGCCAGACGATGAGCAACGTCGTCTTGAGAGGTTCGGTAGGCTCCAGCCTCCGGTGTTCAGTGGTGCTGAGGGCGAGGATGCCCAGGGTTTCCTTGACAAGTGTCAGCGTATGCTTCGCACCACAGGGATCTTGGAGTCGAGTGGAGTGGCTTTTACTACTTTCTAGTTCTCATGGGCTGCATTTACATGGTGGGAGGATTTGGAGAGACATAGGCCTGTTGGTGCAGCGCCCCTTACATGGCAACAGTTCTCCACTCTCTTTCTGGAGAAGTATGTACAGTAGTCTCGCAGGGAGGAGCTGCATCGTCAGTTTGAGTGGTTGACTCAGGGGGACATGTCTGTGACCCAGTACGAGATGAGATTTTCACAGCTAGCTCGTCATGCTACTTGGATGATCCCGACAGACAGGGAGAGGATTAGGAGGTTCGTGGATGGCCTCAACTATTCACTCCGCATTTTGATGACCAGAGAGAGGGTTTTGGGTGCCTCGTTCGAGGAAGTAGTTGATATTGCTTGTGATATTGAGACGGTTCGCCGTAGGGAGCGTGAGGAGAGGGAGGCCAAGAGGCCTCGAGGTTCAGGCAGTTTCAGTGGAGCTCCGTCTAGGGGCCAGTTCCAGCGTGGTAGAGGTCATTCCTTCAGGCCTCCTCAGTCAGCTCGCCCTGAGTATAGCGGGGCTTCTTCAGGCCGTGGTCATCAGGGATTTCAGCAGGGCCAGCCTTGACTTAGTGCCCTTCCCGCACAGAGCTCTTCTCATGCCTCTTCAGTCCAGGGTTCTTCTGCAGCGAGGGGTTCCCTTCAGTCCCCTTCTCCAGCACCAGGCAGTTGCTACGAGTGCGGTGAGTTTGGCCATATGAAGAGGGATTGTCCTCGACGTCGTGGTGGTCGGTTTCAGCAGAGGGATCAGCCCTCGTCTTCTACTCCATCTACTTCAGCACCCTCCCAGTCAG
>NW_017683488.1:7612-8428 GCF_001879085.1 Nicotiana attenuata
TCCGGTGTAGAATTAGGCTTGAATTGGCGAAGTTAGTATTTTGGCGAATTCCGGTTGGTATGTGAGATTTTGATCTGAGGCTCGGAATGGAATTCCGAGAGTTTCAGTAGCTTCGTTAGGTGATTTTGGATATGCGTGCAAAAGTTTCAGGTGATTTGGAGGTGATTTGGTTGGGTTTTTGATCGAATGTGAGTTTCGGAAGAATTTGAAGAACTTAGGCTTGAAACTGATGAAAAATGAGGATTTTTGTGTTGTTGGATGTGTTTTTAAGATTGGAACAAGTTTGAATAGGGTATTGGATCATGTCTGTGCTTTTGGTTGAGGTCCCGGGGACCTCGGGGTGAGTTCGGGTGGTTAAATGGAAGGTTTTTGGAGTTTAATTGCAGGTTCAAGTTGCTGTATCTGTTGGTTTCGCACCTGCGGTTGTGGGACCGCAGGTGCGGTCTCGCTGAAGCGGTTTGAGGAGCGCGGAAGCAGAAAACTTGGCCCTTGCCAGGTTCCGCAGAGGCGGGATTAGGATCGCTTAAGCGGTCCCGCAGATGCAATTAGGGACCGCAGAAGCGAAAAGTGGCCTTAAGTGAAAAGTCCGCAGAAGCGGACGTTGACCACATAAGCGGAAGTCGCAAAAGCGGTATTTGGTCCGCAGAAGCGGAAATAACTGGTAGTTAAGTGAGATTTATCTTCTTCGCGAATTTTTGAAAGGGTAACATTTTGGACTCCGAACCTTGAGAACTTTGAGCGATTTTGAAGAAGGTTTCGAGGGCTTTAATCAGGTATGGACTCTTGGACTTGGAGTTTTGATTTTATGGTGTATAA
>NW_017683489.1:0-8428 GCF_001879085.1 Nicotiana attenuata
GGTTATGTGAGAGATATATGGTTACTGTGTCGAGGAACGAGTTTATACTTGTAATACCTGATAAGCTACCTGTTTTTACCTGATTTAAAGAGATTTCACTTGATTTCTTCACTATTTGCTGCTTTAAGTTATTTCACTGCTTTAATATAGAACTGCTTAGTACCTTTACGTGTTTTCATACTGTCAGCCATTATCTATGATTATTACTCACTGGGTCGGAGTACTCACATTACTCCATGCACCTTGCGTGCAGATCCAGGTGTTCCCGAGGCATAGTGAGAGCTTTCTTGCTGATCATCATCCACCGGAGTTATCGAGGTAGCTGCATGGCGTCCGCAGACCCGATTTCTCCTTCTATCTTTTACCTTTCAACATATTCTAGACTATCTTTGTGTTAGGCTGTTTAAAACTTGTAATAGAGGCTCTTGACTTGTGACACCGGATCGGTAGGGCTATTGTAGAGATATTGTTATAGTTTTCCGCATATTTTATCTTCTGTTTTAGACTTCTATTGATGTTGAAATGGTAATTAACCCTGTTAATTGGTAATGAACTCTATAGAGAGGGGTGTTGATTGGTAATTGGTCGGGCTTGCCTAGCAATGTGTTGGGCGCCATCACGACCGAGGTTGGGCTCGTGAGAAGTTGGTATCAGAGCCTAGGTTACTAGGTCTCGCAAGTCATAAGCCGGTTTAGTAGAGTCTCGCGGATCGGTACGTTGACGTCTGTATTTATCCTCGAGAGGCTGCGGAACCTTTAGGAAAACTTCACATTCTTGAAATTCTTGTCGTGCGACTTTGTTGAACCGAGGACTAAACTTCTATTATTCTATTCTCTAACAGATGGTGAGGACACGAGCTACCAGACGAGGTGGACGACCACCAGTACCACCCATTAAGGCCATCAGAGGCCGTGGACGCGGTCGTGGCAGAGGCAGAGTAGCGAGGGCAGCATCTGTTGATCCACCAGCTGCCCCAGCTCCGGATCAGACTCCAGCAGTACCAGTTCAGGCACCAGCGGTGCCCATCGTGATTCCAGGTCTACAGGAGACCTTGACACAGATCTTGACAGTGTGCACCGGCCTGGCTCAGGCAGTTTCGGCAACCACAGCAGCAGCTACTTCGCAGGCCGGGGGAGGCAACCAGACCCCCGCTTCTCGCACACCTGATCAGGTAGTACAGGGACTACAGACGCCAGAGGCACCTCCAGCTCAGCAGGTTGCACCAGTGCAGGAGTTCAGGGTTCCAGTTATGCCGGAGGATGAGCAGCGTCGTCTTGAGAGGTTTGGTAGACTCCAGCCTCCGACATTCAGTGGTGTTGAGGGCGAGGATGCCCAGGGTTTTCTTGACAGGTGTCAGCGGATGCTCCGTACAGCAGGGATTCTTGAGTCTAGTGGTGTGGCATTTACCACCTTTCAGTTTACTGGGGCTGCCTTCACTTGGTGGGAGGCGTGTGAGAGGCGTAGGACGGATGGTGCAACGCCCCTTTCTTGGCAGCAGTTCTCCACTCTTTTCTTGGAGAAGTATGTACCGCAGTCCCATAGAGAGGAGCTGCGTAGTCAGTTTGAGTGGTTGACGCAGGGAGATATGACCGTGACCCAGTACGAGATGAGGTTTTCGGAGTTGGCTCGTCATGCCACCTGGATGATTCGTCAGATCGTGAGAGGATCAGGAGATTTGTGGATGGCCTTAACTATCATCTTCGTATTCTGATGACTAGAGAGAGAGTATTGGGTTTTTGAGGAGGTGGTGGATATCGCTCGTGAGATCGAGTCAGTTCGCTGTCGAGAGCGAGAGGAGAGAGAGGCCAAAAGGCCTCGTGGATCGGGCAGTTACAGTGGTGCTCCTTCGAGGGGCCAGTTCCAGTATGGTAGAGGTCGTTCTTTCAGTCCTGCTCAGTCGGCCCGTCCAGAGTATCGTGGGGCATCTTCAGGTCGTGGTCATCATGGGTCTCAGCAGGGCCAGCCTTCACCCAGCGCCCTCCTAGCTCAGAGTTCATCTCGTGCCCCATCAGCTCAGGGTTCTTCCGCGCCGAGTGCATCTGCTAGTCACTCAGGTGTGAGAGGTTCCCTTTAGTCCCCATCTCCAACACTGGGTAGTTGTTATGAGTGCGGAGAGTTTGGTCACATGAGGAGGCAGTGTCCTCGACTCCGTGACGGTCAGCATCAGCAGAGGGGTCAGCCCTCGACTTCTGCTCCAGTTACTTCACCACCCGCCCAGCTAGCTAGAGGTGGAGATCAGGCAGCCGGGGTCACCCCAGAGGGGGAGGTCGATCAGGCGGTGGCCAGGCTCGTTTTTATGCTATTCCAGGCAGGACAGATGGCATTGCTTCAGATGTTGTCATTACAGGTATTGTTTCAGTCTGCCACAGAGATGCCTCCGTATTATTTGATCCCGGTTCCACCTATTCTTATGTGTCCTCATATTTTGCTCACTATTTGAGTGCGCCCCGGGAGTTTCTTGCTTTACCTGTTCATGTGTCTACCCCGGTGGGCGATACTGTTGTTATGGACCGTGTGTACCGGTCATGTGTTGTGACTATTGGGGGTCTGGAGAACCGAGTTGATCTATTGCTAATGAGCATGGTGGACTTTGATGTTATTTTGGGGATGGATTGGTTATCTCCTTGTCATGCTATTCTAGACTGTCATGCTAAGACAGTCACTTTGGCTATGCAGGGTGTACCGCGAATCGAGTGGCGTGGTGTGACTGATTATGTTCCGAGTAGAGTGATTTCTTTCTTGAAGGCCCAGCGTATGGTTGGGAAGGGTTGTCTTTCATATCTAGCGTTTGTGCGGGATGTTGGAGCTGAGACTCCCACTATTAATTCTGTCCCAGTTGTGAGGGACTTCCCTGATGTATTTCCTGCAGACCTGCCGGGCATGCCATCGGACAGGGATATTGATTTTGGTATTGACCTGGTGCCTGGCACTTAGCCCATTTCTATTCCGCCTTATCGAATGGCACCAGTAGAGTTGAAAGAATTGAAGGAGCAGCTTCAGGAACTCCTAGATAAGGGGTTCATTCGGCCTGGTGTGTCACCTTGGGGTGCGCCAGTTCTGTTTGTTAAGAAGAAGGATGGCACAATGAGAATGTGCATCGATTATAGGCAATTGAACAAGGTAACAATTAAGAACAAGTATCCCCTGCCTCGCATTGATGATTTGTTCGACCAGCTTCAGGGAGCGAGGGTGTTTTCCAAGATTGATCTCCGTTCGGGTTATCACCAGTTGAAGATCAGGATTCAGATATTCTTAAGACTGCTTTCAGAACTAGATATGGTCACTATGAGTTTCTTGTCATGTCTTTCGGGCTGACCAATGCCCCAGCAACGTTCATGCATTTGATGAACAGTGCATTTCGGCCTTATCTGGATTCGTTCGTCATTGTTTTCATTAATGATATTCTGGTGTACTCGCGTAGTCAGGACGAGCACGTAGAGCATTTGCGAGTTGTATTGCAGAGATTGAGGGAGGAGAAACTTTATGCAAAGTTCTCCAAGTGTGAGTTTTGGCTCAGCTCAGTGGCTTTCTTGGGACACGTGGTGTCCAGCGAGGGTATTCAGGTTGATCCGAAGAAGATAGAGGCAGTTCAGAGTTGGCCTACACCGTCCTCAGCCACAGAGATTCGTAGTTTTCTTGGGTTGGCAGGATATTATCGCCGGTTGTTCAGGGATTTTCCTCCATTGTATTGCCCTTGACCAAGTTGACTCAGAAGGGTGCTTCATTTGTATGGTCGGACGAGTGTGAGGAGAGCTTTCAGAAGCTCAAGACAGCTTTGACCACAGCTCCAGTATTGGTTTTGCCATCAGCTTCAGGTTCATATACCGTATATTGTGATGCTTCGAGAGTTAGGATTGGTTTTGTATTGATGCAGGAGGGTAGAGTTATTGCTTATGCTTCTCGTCAGTTGAAGGCCCATGAGAAGAACTACCTTGTTCATGATTTGGAGTTGGCTGCCATAGTTAATGCATTGAAGATTTGGAGGCATTACTTGTATGGCATATCTTGTGAGGTATTCACTGATCATCGCAGTCTTCAACATTTGTTCAAGCAAAAGGATCTTAATTTGAGGCAGCGGAGATGGCTAGAGTTGCATAAGGATTATGATATTACTATTCTGTATCATCCGAGGAAGGCCAATGTAGTGGCCGATGCTTTGAGCCGAAAGGCAGTGAGTATGGGGAGTTTGGCGTATATTCCAGTTGGGGAGAGACCCCTTGCAGTTGATGTTCAGGCCTTGGCCAATCGATTGGTGAGGCTAGATATTTCGGAGCCCAGTCGGGTGTTGGCTTGTGTGGTTTCTCGGTCTTCCTTGTATGATCGCATTAGAGAGCGCCAGTATGATGATTCGCATTTGCTTTTCCTTAAGGACAGAGTTCAGCATGATGATGCCATAGATGTGACCATTGGTGATGATGGCGTGTTGAGGATGTAGGGTCGGATTTGTGTGCCCAATGTGGATGGGCGTCGGGAGTTGATATTGGAGGAGGCCCATAGCTCGCGGTATTCCATTCATCCGGGTGCCGCGAAGATGTATCAGGATCTTAGACAACACTATTGGTAGAGAAGAATGAAGAAGGATATTGTGGGGTTCGTAGCTCGGTGTCTCAATTGTCAGCAGGTGAAATACGAGCATCAGAGACTGGGTGGGTTGCTTCAGCAGATGGATATTCCCGAGTGGAAGTGGGAGAGGATCACTATGGACTTTGTTGTTGGACTTCCTCGGACTTTGAAGAAATTTGATGCTATTTGGGTGATTGTGGATCGGCTGACCAAGTCTGCGCACTTCATTCCTGTGTGTACTACTTATTCTTCAGAGCGGCTGGCAGAGATTTATATCCGGGAGATTGTTCGGTTGCATGGTGTTCCGGTTTCCATCATCTCAGACAGAGGTACTCAGTTTACTTCGCAGTTTTGGAGAGCCGTGCAGAGAGAGTTGGGTACTCAAGTGGAGTTGAGCACATCATTTCATCCTCAGACGGACGGACAGTCCGAGCGTACTATTCAGATACTGGAGGACATGTTGCGTGCTTGTGTCATTGATTTTGGAGGTTCATGGGATGAGTTTTTGCCGCTTGCAGAGTTTGCCTACAACAACAGCTACCAGTCGAGTATTCAGATGGCCCCGTATGAGGCTTTGTATGGGAGGAGGTGTAGATCTCCAGTTGCTTGGTTCGAGCCCAGTGAGGCTAGGCTATTGGGGACAGATTTAGTTCAAGATGCTTTAGACAAAGTAAAGGTAATTCAGGAGAGACTCCGTACAGTGCAGTCAAGGCAGAAGAGTTATGCGAACAGGAAGGTTCGAGATGTATCCTACATGGTTGGTGAGAAGGTCCTGTTGAAGATTTCACCCACAAAGGGTGTTATGAGATTCGGAAAGAAGGGGAAATTGAGTCCGCGATTCATTGGGCCTTTTGAGGTACTTAGGAGGATTGGGGAGGTGGCTTATATGCTTGTTTTGCCACCCAGCTTGTCGAGCGTGCATCCGGTATTTCATGTTTCTATGCTCCGGAAGTATGTTGGGGACCCGTCTCATGTTTTGGGTTTCAGCACGGTCCAGTTGGATGATGATTTGACCTTTGATGTGGAGCCGGTGACTATTTTGGGTCGTCAGGTTCGAAAGTTGAGGTCGAAGGATATAGCTTCAGTGAAGGTGCAGTGGAGAGGTCGGCCCGTGAAGGAGGCTACCTGGGAGACCGAGCGGGAGATGCGGGGCAGGTACCCTCACCTATTTGAGGCTTCAGGTATGTTTCTTGACTCGCTCGAGGACGAGCGTTTGTTTAAGTTGGGGAGGATGTGACGACCCGGCTAGTCGTCTCATGAGTTACTGCTCTGTTTCCCCCATTTCTGCTTCTTTATGCTTCGTTATCCGTGTTTTATGTGCTCGAGTTGATTGGTTTGTGGTTGGAGTGGATTTGGTAAGGAAATGAGACACTTAGTCTTTTTTTAAGAAGGCTTAAGTTGGAAAAGTCAACCGGACGTTGACTTATGAGTTAGAGGGCTCCGATGTGAATTCTGATGGTTTGGTTAGCTTCGGGAGGTGATTTGTGACTTAGGAGTGTGATCGGAAGTGGTTTTGGAGGTCCGGTGTAGAATTAGGCTTGAATTGGCGAAGTTAGTATTTTGGCGATTTCCGGTTGATAGGTGAGATTTTGATCCGAGGGTCAGAATGGAATTCCGAGAGTTGCTGTAGCTTCGTTGTGTGATTTGGGATATGTGTGCAAAATTTCAGGTCATTCGGAGGTGATTTGGTTGGGTTTTTGATCAAAAACGTGTTTCGGAAGTTTTTAGAAAATTTAGGCTTGAATTCGATGTGAATTGATGGATTTGGTGTTGTTTGAGGTGTTCTGATGGTTGGAACAAGTTTGAATGAGGTTTTAGGATGTGTCGGTACTTTTGGTTGAGGTCCCGGGGGCCTCGGGTGAGTTTCGGATGGTCAATCGGACCATTTTTGGCATTGAGGAGTTGCAGATTTTCATTTCAGGTGTTGCAGAGATTTATCTCTTCGCGTTCGCGAAGAAGGAATTTGGAAGGCAGGAATTTAAGCCTTCGCGTTCGCGTCAGAGGCTCGCGTTCACGTCTAAGGGCTGGTGGTCCAGTGAAAGATTGTTCTTCGCATTCGCGCTTGTGTGCACGCGTTCGCGTAGGTCTGGGGATTTAGAGCATCGCGTACGCAGGACCCTGTCGCATTCGCGTAGGGTTATTTTTGAGGAATTAAAAAGTGTGCTTCGCGTTCGCGAGACTGAGGCCGCGAACGCGATGAAGGATTTCTGGAGCTGGGCAGAAGGGTTTTAAATATTTCATTCCGCGAGCTTAAGTTATTTTTCCTCCATTGTTGAATATTTTGAGAGCTCTTTGGGAGGAATTGAAGAGGGATTCGAAGAGGATTGATTGGAGGTAAGTCTTATGAACCAAAAACGTCATTTTTATTGTGATATTAACCTAGAAATTCATGGAAATTTAGCTAAAAAGGAGAGAACTAGGGCTTGGGATTTTGAAATTTTAAATGGGGATTTGAAGGGCCATTTGAGGTCGGATTTGAGAGTTTTTGATATGTATGGACTCGTGGCGAGATAAGGAACCCGTTGATGTGAAAATTTTTGAGTTTCAAGAAGTGGGCCCGGGGCTCGGGTTTTTCTAATTTTGAGACTTTTGATATGTTTTGATTGTTTTCGCTTGGGTTTTGTTTCCTTAGCCTATTGTGACCTATTCGCTCTGGTTTTGGTCAGATTCGACGTGCGAGGAGGCCGATTTGAGAGGCAAGGGCCTAGCGAGCTAGAGCTTTGGCCGGTTTGAGGTGAGTAATGATTGTAAATGATGTCCTGAGGGTTTGAAACCCCGGATTTGCACAACGTTGTGCTATGTTGAGGTGAGACACACGCTGTATGATGAGCGTGGGGTCCATTACTACTGGGGATTGTGACGTGGTCTGTCCCGATTGATTATTTCACCGCATTTTTGACTGAGATTTAATAATTATCATTATGATTTGGGCTAGTTGCCATGTTTGGGGCCTTGTGCCGACTTGTACAACCCTTAGGGGCATTATGACTGATTTTCCTCACTGTACTTGTTAAAAACCATATCTCTCAGTCATGTTTCTAACTGTTTAAAACAATATGAACCGGTTTTTGAAATGTTAATCCTAAATGAAAGAAATATGTGGGCTGAGATCCCTACCTTATATTATTGTGCCCGAGAGGCTGTGATTATAATGACTGAGAGGGGTTTAGAACCCAAATGGTGAGGATGTTATATATATATTATGGATCGGGCTGCACGCCGCAGCAAATGCTTATATGGATCGGGCTGCGCGCTGCAGCAATATAGCGCTTGGGCTGTAGGAGCCCCTCCCGGAGTCTGCACACCCCAGTGAGCGCAGTCGACTATTTATATGGATCGGTCTGTGCGCCACAGCGATGTACGGATTGGGCTGCACGCCGCAGCGGTTATTTTGATTTCGATTATTGTGAGAGATATATGGTTACTGTGTCGAGGAACGGATTTATACTTGTTAAATACCTGATAAGCTACATGTTTTTACCTGATTTGAAGAGATTTCACTTGATTTCTTCACTATTTGCTGCTTTAAGTTATTTCACTGCTTTAATATAGAACTGCTTAGTGCCTTTACGTGTTTTCATACTGTCAGCCATTATTTATGATTATTACTCACTGGGTCGGAGTACTCACATTACTCCCTGCACCTTGCGTGCAGATCCAGGTGTTCCCGAGGCATAGTGAGAGCTTTCTTGCTGATCATCATCCACCGGAGTTATCGAGGTAGCTGCATGGCGTCCGCAGACCCGATTTCTCCTTCTATCTTTTACCTTTCAGCATATTCTAGACTATCTTTGTGTTAGGCTGTTTAAAACTGTAATAGAGGTCTCTTGACTTGTGACACCGGATCGGTAGGGCTATTGTAGAG
>NW_017683490.1:0-303 GCF_001879085.1 Nicotiana attenuata
CCCTATGTCTAAAATCTAAACTAGGGAGTGGAGACCCTATGTGTGCAGAAGGTGACTAGGGAGTGGAGACCCTATGTCTAAAATCTCAACTAGGGAGTGGAGACCCTATGTTTGCAAAAGGTGACTAGGGAATGGAGACCCTATGTCTAAAATCTCAACTAGGGAGTGGAGACCCTATGTTGGCAAAAGGCGACTAGGGAGTGGAGACCCTACGTCTAAAATCTCAACTAGGGAGTTGAGACCCTATGTTGGCAAAAGGGGACTAGGGAGTGGAGACCCTATGTCTAAAATCTCAACTAGGAA
>NW_017683490.1:5265-8427 GCF_001879085.1 Nicotiana attenuata
CTATGTCTATAATCTCAACTAGGGAGTGGAGACCCTATGTTGGCAGAAGGCGACTAGGGAGTGGAGACCCTATGCCTAAGATCTCAACTAGGGAGTGGAGACCCTATGTTGGCAAAAGACGAGTAGGAAGTGGAGACCCTATGTCTAAAATCTAAACTAGGGAGTGGAGACCCTATGTGTGCAGAAGGTGACTAGGGAGTGGAGACCCTATGTCTAAAATCTCAACTAGGGAGTGGAGACCCTATGTTGGCAAAAGGCGACTAGGGAGTGGAGACCCTATGTCTAAAATCTCAACTAGGGAGTGGAGACCCTATGTTGGCAAAAGGCGACTAGGGAGTGGAGACCCTATGTCTAAAATCTCAACTAGGGAGTGGAGACCCTATGTTGGCAAAAGGCGACTAGGGAGTGGAGACCCTATGTCTAAAATCTCAACTAGGGAGTGGAGACCCTATGTTGGCAAAAGGCGACTAGGGAGTGGAGACCCTATGTCTAAAATCTCAACTAGGGAGTGGAGACCCTATGTTGGCAAAAGGCGACTAGGGAGTGGAGACCCTATGTCTAAAATCTCAACTAGGGAGTGGAGACCCTATGTTGGCAAAAGGCGACTAGGGAGTGGAGACCCTATGTCTAAAATCTCAACTAGGGAGTGGAGACCCTATGTTGGCAAAAGGCGACTAGGGAGTGGAGACCCTATGTCTAAAATCTCAACTAGGGAGTGGAGACCCTATGTTGGCAAAAGGCGACTAGGGAGTGGAGACCCTATGTCTAAAATCTCAACTAGGGAGTGGAGACCCTATGTTGGCAAAAGGCGACTAGGGAGTGGAGACCCTATGTCTAAAATCTCAACTAGGGAGTGGAGACCCTATGTTGGCAAAAGGCGACTAGGGAGTGGAGACCCTATGTCTAAAATCTCAACTAGGGAGTGGAGACCCTATGTTGGCAAAAGGCGACTAGGGAGTGGAGACCCTATGTCTAAAATCTCAACTAGGGAGTGGAGACCCTATGTTGGCAAAAGGCGACTAGGGAGTGGAGACCCTATGTCTAAAATCTCAACTAGGGAGTGGAGACCCTATGTTGGCAAAAGGCGACTAGGGAGTGGAGACCCTATGTCTAAAATCTCAACTAGGGAGTGGAGACCCTATGTTGGCAAAAGGCGACTAGGGAGTGGAGACCCTATGTCTAAAATCTCAACTAGGGAGTGGAGACCCTATGTTGGCAAAAGGCGACTAGGGAGTGGAGACCCTATGTCTAAAATCTCAACTAGGGAGTGGAGACCCTATGTTGGCAAAAGGCGACTAGGGAGTGGAGACCCTATGTCTAAAATCTCAACTAGGGAGTGGAGACCCTATGTTGGCAAAAGGCGACTAGGGAGTGGAGACCCTATGTCTAAAATCTCAACTAGGGAGTGGAGACCCTATGTTGGCAAAAGGCGACTAGGGAGTGGAGACCCTATGTCTAAAATCTCAACTAGGGAGTGGAGACCCTATGTTGGCAAAAGGCGACTAGGGAGTGGAGACCCTATGTCTAAAATCTCAACTAGGGAGTGGAGACCCTATGTTGGCAAAAGGCGACTAGGGAGTGGAGACCCTATGTCTAAAATCTCAACTAGGGAGTGGAGACCCTATGTTGGCAAAAGGCGACTAGGGAGTGGAGACCCTATGTCTAAAATCTCAACTAGGGAGTGGAGACCCTATGTTGGCAAAAGGCGACTAGGGAGTGGAGACCCTATGTCTAAAATCTCAACTAGGGAGTGGAGACCCTATGTTGGCAAAAGGCGACTAGGGAGTGGAGACCCTATGTCTAAAATCTCAACTAGGGAGTGGAGACCCTATGTTGGCAAAAGGCGACTAGGGAGTGGAGACCCTATGTCTAAAATCTCAACTAGGGAGTGGAGACCCTATGTTGGCAAAAGGCGACTAGGGAGTGGAGACCCTATGTCTAAAATCTCAACTAGGGAGTGGAGACCCTATGTTGGCAAAAGGCGACTAGGGAGTGGAGACCCTATGTCTAAAATCTCAACTAGGGAGTGGAGACCCTATGTTGGCAAAAGGCGACTAGGGAGTGGAGACCCTATGTCTAAAATCTCAACTAGGGAGTGGAGACCCTATGTTGGCAAAAGGCGACTAGGGAGTGGAGACCCTATGTCTAAAATCTCAACTAGGGAGTGGAGACCCTATGTTGGCAAAAGGCGACTAGGGAGTGGAGACCCTATGTCTAAAATCTCAACTAGGGAGTGGAGACCCTATGTTGGCAAAAGGCGACTAGGGAGTGGAGACCCTATGTCTAAAATCTCAACTAGGGAGTGGAGACCCTATGTTGGCAAAAGGCGACTAGGGAGTGGAGACCCTATGTCTAAAATCTCAACTAGGGAGTGGAGACCCTATGTTGGCAAAAGGCGACTAGGGAGTGGAGACCCTATGTCTAAAATCTCAACTAGGGAGTGGAGACCCTATGTTGGCAAAAGGCGACTAGGGAGTGGAGACCCTATGTCTAAAATCTCAACTAGGGAGTGGAGACCCTATGTTGGCAAAAGGCGACTAGGGAGTGGAGACCCTATGTCTAAAATCTCAACTAGGGAGTGGAGACCCTATGTTGGCAAAAGGCGACTAGGGAGTGGAGACCCTATGACTAAAATTATATCAACTAGGGATTGGAGACCCTATGTTTGCAAAAGGCGACTAGGGAGTGGAGACCCTATGTCTAAAATGATCTTAACTAGGGATTGGAGACCCTATATTGTAAAAGTACGACTAGGGAGTGGAGACCCTATGTCTAAAATCTTAACTAGGGAGTTGAGACCCTATGTTGGCAAAAGGCGACTAGGGAGTAGGACCCTATGTCTAAAATCTCAACTAGGAAGTGGAGACCCTATGTTGGCAAAAGGCGACTAGGGAGTGGAGACCCTATGTCTATAATCTCAACTCGGGAATGGAGACCCTATGTCTAAGATCTCAACTAGGGTGTGGAGACCCTATGTTGGCAAAAGGCGAGTAGGGAGTGGAGACACTATGTTGGAAGAAGGCGACTAGGGAGTGGAGACCCTATGTCTAAAATCTCAATAAGGGAGTGGAGACCCTATGTTTGCAAAATCTTACTAGGGAGTGGAGACCCTATGTCTAAAATCTCAACTAGGGAGTGGAGACCCTATGTTGGCAAAAGGCG
>NW_017683491.1:0-8427 GCF_001879085.1 Nicotiana attenuata
CAAAATTATCCAAATCCAAGGTCAAATTCCCCATCAAAATTCGAATTCTAGGTCTAAGAACTTTCTTCCAATTTTTTCCCAATTTCCACCTCCGATCCGAAATTATATGACAAAACTAGCAATAGATTAATGGAATACAACTAGAAAGGGATAAAGAATTGTTACCCAATGATTTCCTCTTCAACTTCCTCCCAAAATCGCCCTCTCCCGAGCTCCAATTTGATTTTTCCAAGTTTTGAAACTAAACCCTCGAAATCCCTATTTTTTGTCCAGCAATTCTGCTTCTGCGGTCAAGGGACCGCACCTGCGGTCCCGCTTCTGCGGAAAAACGACCGCATCTGCGAAACTCATTAAAGTCCCAAAATTCGCACATGCGACTTACTCACCGCATCTGCGGCGACGCAGGTGCGTGAACCCTTCCGCACCTGCGGCTCCTTGCTTTTCCTCAGTTGGGCGCTTCTCCAGCTAAATTCCGCATCTGCGGGAGTCGCATCTGCGGCCTCTCAACCGCAGATGCGGTTATGACAGCAGCCCAAAGAACTTCAGCTGCAACTCCAAGTTTCCAACTTCCCGTTAACCATCCGAAATCATCCCGAGACCTCCACCAAAAGCACAAACAAGTCATATACCACCATCCAAACTTATACAAATCTTCCAAACACCTAAAACAACATCGGATCAACCAATTAGCATCGGATTCAAGCCTAAGAACTTCAAAAACTCTCAAATACGCTTTCGATCAAAAAGTCTATCAAACCTCGTCCGAATGGCCTGAAATTTTGCACACACGTCACATTTACGGAGCTACTCCAACTTCAGGAATTCCATTCCGACCCTCGGATCAAAATCTCACTATCGAACCGGAAACTTCAAAAATTCAACTTCCGGCATTTCAAGCCTAAATTAGCTACGGACCTCCAAAACACAATCCGAACATGCTCCTAAGCCCGAAATCAACCAACGGAGCTAACAGAACCATCGGAATTCCATTCCGTGGCCGTCTTCACACTATTCCGACTACGGTCAAATTTCCAAAACTTAAGCTCTCATTTAGGGACTAAGTGTCCCAAAACTCTCCGAAACTCCAAATAATTCCTCCCGGCAACTCACAATAGCATAAACAAACACGGGGAAGGCAGTTATTAGGGGATCGGAGCGTAAATTCTTAAAACGATCGGCCGGGTCGTTACAAGGAGCAAGGCGGAGAATTCTTCTACGATTTTTTCACTTCCTTCTTCTTTCATTATTGGTTATGAATTCTAGTAGTGTAATTATGCATACTATTATGAATAGCTAATTTGTTATCTAGGGTTTCGATGGAACCTATTGGAGGATGATTTTCCTGTTACGTTAATATAGTTTTGCTGTAGTATTTTCTCTATTTGTTCAACTACATTATTATTGTGGTTGGTTGAAGAGCTCTCAATCGACTGTGCCTATTCAGTATGTATTACTCGGGAGAGAGTGCATATTTAGGTAGTTGTTGAACAACATTACTCCTAACGTATATGAGGGATCAATAAGGAGGGTTTAAAGGTGGATAACGAAACCTCGGGTGCGATCCGAGTGAGCCATACTTAATGCCAGCTAGCGTAATTCGGGAGAATATGTCTAGTAAATTGTGGTAATTACTCGGGAGAGAGTTACGACAGTCAGAGCGCTCATGATCGGTAGAGAATACTTAGGTGAATTTATGGAAAACGTAGCGGGAAGGATTCCGACAATAGGGGAAATCATAACTCTAGACCTCATTAATCTTGTCTCTAACCCTTAGTATCTTTAGTTGTTAATTTACTACTTTAATTTGTTAGTTAATTAGATGCAAGAATCTTTATATTTATAACTTAGGAATTGTTCGAGCTTGTTTTCTTAGTAATAGGCAATAACTGTAGCTAAGCCTTAGTTCTCTGTGGGATTCGACTCCGGACTTGTAAACCGGATTATATTTGCAACGACCACTTAGTCCTTTTTATAAGGCATAGTTGGACGTGATCAGATAGCTATACCGATTAAGGAATTACACCACATCCCCTCCAAATAAGCCCTTGTACCAGCTATACTGGGGGTGGTTGTCCCTATATAATTTGAGTTTAAATACTATTCACTTACAATGTAAAAATATATTATACAATCAAAATACATTTAACAAAATCTCAAATAACTTCCCATCAGAAGTTAGACTATACTAGTGTAGAAAACGTTTACACTGCAAATGCATATATTAAGTTAGTGTTCATATATTGCTGATCTACTTACTACTAACTTTTGCTAAGAAACGAACCGTAAAGACACTAGTACTTTTGCTTATTTTAAAATCTCGACCCTTTAACATAAAAAGTAGACTAATCAGGGGAGAAAAGTCACCGACTATATAAGTTAGGACAGTAATATTTCAAGAACAGGATTTTGTTGTCACAAGAATGGTTTAAAACGAGGAAATCACCACGTGTTCTCACTTTTTGTGACCCTTAGCTTGCTTTAACAGCAAAACCATTTTTGCAACATAATAGTGAGTGATCACTCTTCCAAGCCAGCAACATCCCTAAGAGTCCAACCAATACCATACGCAGCAGCACCAGCAATGAGTCCATTGAAAAGGGTAATGGCTGCAGAAAGAGCATAATTCTGACCAGCAATTTTGGCCTTAGCTATCCCCAGCATTGCAAGGGCAACTGCAGAAAACACAATGGCGCCTATGAACTTGTGCTTATCATTGTTTGTGAACGGAATGAGCACGATGAATGCCAGAAGTGGAGCACAACCAAACACAATGAAGGCAGCAAATGTGATTAGTCCATTCTTCCATGGTTTTTCAGCTTGATCTGGTGGCAACAATCCTTTCTCGGTTGCCATCTTCTCGTCCACCATTATGTCCCTATACTTGGAAAATATATTCACCACCTTGCACCAAGAGCAGATATTGTTAATTGCAGGCAAATATATCATAGAACACTTATCCTTTTTCAGCTTAAAGCTCATTTTACATTAACAAAACAGAATGGCAGCTGTAGCAAAATTAGAGTATTGAAGATTTCAACTAACAAGGGCTTGTCTATCTTAAAGTTGCAAACTGAACACCACTACAAGCTTTGTAATTTCTACCACAAGTTAATGTTAATGCAGTATGTCAGTCTCATGGCTAATACCTAGAGTCCTAACTTTTTTTTCTTCATTGGACCAAGCTTTATTATTTCCACCACAAGTAAATGTTAAAGTATCTATACCTCATTCTACCTCAAGAAAAGGGGTAATGATAAAGAAACTAGAAAGAGACACTGCTAAAGGATACGCCAGTGTCTACTGATTAAGGATGCATCTATAACTTCATACTGACTGAGATGAGCATCAGAGTATAGGATAAAAGCATACTGTATTAGCATCAGTATCGTTCATTCCAAGTTCCTGATAATGTCGAAGTAATTCCTGCTTCTGAGGCCTGTGTTGGTTAATGACATCCCACTCGGTGACTGTCCTCTCCTTGGCAGCGACATCCTTCTCTGTGCTGCTTGATACATAGTCCCCAAACCCCATAGATATTCCATCAGCCACTAGATTAGCAAAACCCAACACCAAAACATCAACTGCAAGAAAAACAAACATTTACACAGTAAGCTAGCTGCAATATTCTCCATGAACTGAGACATGCATATGCGCATTTGGGTAACCCCTAAACAGCAAAAATGATAAAACATAATATATACAGCTATGCTATCCGAGTCTCAGAAGAAACTACATCTTGTGATTGTCTCTTTCATGGGAGGTGAGGAACTAGGAAAGGGTCGGGTAAATTTGGTTAGTATATACACTCTATTAGTCAGGTGAATTGATATTTTGAAGGCGTGATCATGTTGGATTCGAAGCTTTAAACTCAACTAATCTCGTCATGGCCGAGTCAATCACACAGGTTCCAAATGAACAGAAGTTTTTGAAAATCAATTCAGTTCAAAATGCAAGTGTCTGCACCTCTTGACATCTAAAACTAACCTTTCTCTACATAAATATCCTTGATCAAATATTACCATATAGGGAAGTCTAAATTTTAGCTAAAGAAAGCAAGGTTGCTATGTCAGAGACTCAAAATTGATTGATACTTCTAAAATGGAAGAGATCGATACTAGTATAATCCAATACTATCAAAATTGATACTGCTTCTTAATTCCAAGGTAGCCATAAAATCATTTTAAATGGAAATAACTTCAATTTCCACCACCAGAAAGAGCTTAGAAAAATGAGTAATTAGTACTACTTCTAATATTCGAGTTTAAAATCAAGGACGTAGGAACATATAGAAACGTTATTATTGAGATTATTAGTGGTTAATTATGTAAATTATATAGTGGCTATATCTGTAAAGTGGTTAGATTAGACATAGATTTTGATGTATATATGTATGCTACAGTACTTGTCGTAATTCTAATTCTAGTGATCATTTTCAGATTTCACTTTCTCTATTTTTCCTCTCTCTACTGTTATAGAATATTCCCTCACTTGTAAACCGCCATGGATGCTCGACCTTGAGCTGATTTAACAGTACCAATGTGAATCAAATCTACCACCTTGAAATCAAATGTAATATTTAGCAAAATGGAGAAACGGGGTAGAGAGTAAGTACCAGAGGAAAGACGGCCAGCGGAGATGGAAGAAATGAGGGAGAAAGAAGTGACAATGGCATCAAGCCCTGCATATACAATGCTCTTCACTACTTCCCCTTTCCATGGCTCTTTGGGCCTCCCATTCTTCCTTCCTTTCTCCAATTCTCCGTCCACTGATCTCAACAATGGTGTTTCACCGTTCCTGTTGGTTTCCGCCATTTTCTCTGAACTATTCAATTCTTCTTCCCGTACTGTAGTATTTTTGTTAACTGTGAAGTTTGCATTGGGTATGGACACGTGTTTAGCTGTTATTTAACGCTGAAAATTTGTCACCCACGGCTCTTTCTTCATCATTCACGTGTCCATTGCACTTTTTCCAGTCTTTTAAGCATCTCATAAACGGCGTGTGGCGGGCACATGCACTACGGTTTATGTTGGGTTCCTTTAATAAACTTTAGCCCATTTAACATTATTGGGCTAACGCTTGTAGGCCTGTCTTCTCCATGGTCAATAAAGCACGGGCTAGCTAACGTTTGGACGATAATTGAAAAATAATAGTATGTTATAAAATATTAGATTATGGTGGATGTCCATAATTCCTATAACACCCACTACTCTTATCCATTATCTCCGTAACTTCCACTACTCCAATACTTATGGTTGTAACTCTCATACCTCCATGATCTCCCCTATGATCTTCCTCCATAATCTCAAATGCTTAATGACATATTTATGGAATTCTTTCGGTATACCTCTATGTAGTACTATAAATAGAGGATGAGAAGTCATTTTGTAACATACTTGAATACATGAAAGAAATAAGAATCTCCTCTCTCTTGCTCCCTACATTCTTGTCTATTTTCTTGCTTTATATTATTACTTTGAGCTAAGTTTCGTAACACGTTATCAGCACGAATTGCTTATTTCATGATCTTCTATTTCAAGATTATGTGGTAGGTGTTCTTTAATTTCCATGGCTTTGGCCATACCATTTTGGCGGCAAGGTAACTTTATTTTAATTTTTCTTCACAATGGTAAGGGTTTATATAATTGTACTACACACAAATATTAAATTTTATGTTCTTTTAATCCTAAGAAATTAAATATAATATGAAGTTGACCATACGTAAGTTTTTTTTCTGATTTCATTCATCGCAATGGTATTTTTAGTGTTTTGCGAAAATATATGGTATTTTGAGATTTGAGTGCTTAATAGNCAACTTATTATGGCCTAGCAAGTTTTTATATGGGTAAGGCATTAAGTTTGAGTCTCAATGCACCATATTGATGATCTAATGATGACTAATGAAAAATAATGTATTTTTCATGAAAAAGCATGAAGCTTGTCCCATTTGATTTGCTCCATTCTTGAAGTGAATGTGATAACGGTGCATCATAAGTCTAAATAAAGACAAGTGATTGACCAATGAACGTGGGCGTGCCAAAGATCAAATAATAACAGTCATCATTATGGTAATTGTAAAAAGGAGAACGATAAGGGTTCTCCAAATGATCCTTCAAATGTGAAGGAATATGTATCAATGTGGTCTGTTAATACGAGACACGTCATATGATTATAGTCCATTCGTTGAAAATGTGACTTGTGATAAGCATTGTAAATGCAGGCTCATTCCGGAAAGTAAATACTATACACAAATATTAAATTTTATGTTCTTTTAATCCTAAGAAATTAAATCCAATATGAAGTTGACCATACGTAAGTTTTTTTTTCTGATTTCATTCATCGCAATGGTATTTTTAGTGTTTTGCGAAAATATATGGTATTTTGAGATTTGAGTGCTTAATAGTACATCAAGCTGTTAAAAACATGGCTTCGCGCTGAACTATGGCAATAATTATGAAGTGGTAATATTTTAAATGGTTCCAGTCTATTATGACATTGGTTAAGGGTAGGACGGTGGGTTCAAGTCCCAGCGCACCATAAGGGTAGGACATCGGGTTCAAGTCCTGATGCACTATGATGATAAGAGTTGGATTTGAGTCCCAACTTATTATGGCCTAGCAAGTTTTTATATGGGTAAGGCATTAAGTTTGAGTCTCAATGCACCATATTGATGATCTAATGATGACTAATGAAAAATAATGTATTTTTCATGAAAAAGCATGAAGCTTGTCCCATTTGATTTGCTCCATTCTTGAAGTGAATGTGATAACGGTGCATCATAAGTCTAAATAAAGACAAGTGATTGACCAATGAACGTGGGCGTGCCAAAGATCAAATAATAACAGTCATCATTATGGTAATTGTAAAAAGGAGAACGATAAGGGTTCTCCAAATGATCCTTCAAATGTGAAGGAATATGTATCAATGTGGTCTGTTAATACGAGACACGCCATATGATTATAGTCCATTCGTTGAAAATGTGACTTGTGATAAGCATTGTAAATGCAGGCTCATTCCGGAAAGTAAATGCTGAAATATATATGTGATAAAAATTATGCACAAGAATGTATTTATGCATGGTTGAATAAATACTACAACTCACCTCTACGGGAGGTTTGAGAGAAAGAAAGATCATGAACATTACTATGTGGTTACACGAATATGTCATTGGTCGTGTACATGTGGTACGCCGAAAATATTTTGCCATGCCTTATAAAAAAATTATTAAAGGCAAAATTAAAGAAGAAAAGATTTTGCTTATGATGATTTGGACCATGACAATTATTATGATAAGATAATTTTCTCCGTGGAGAAAAAAAATTATGGTGGTATAAAAGATCTTGTAGTACAAAATTATTGAGAGCTCCGAAAGAGCAAATTTGTTACTACCCGAATAAATAAAATTATTCATGGCATTGGTGGTAGTAAGTCTCAAAAAGAAACTTTTTGAGTTTCAAATGTATTAGCCAAAGTGGTTGGCATATTGAGACTATAAATGAAAGGAAAATCGATTATCTTCATGTTACTATAACATACCGGGTAAATATGAAGGTTACTCGATTTTTCTTCTATTTGTGCTACAGATGTATAAGCATGATGATGAAATCACATGCCATAGTAAATTAAATATTTACTGAAACAAATATCAGTTGGCATGACCGGTTGGCCATCCCGGTTCAATTATAATGCGAAAAATGATTGAGAATTCACATTGGCATAAATTGAAGAATAAGGAGATTCTTCTAGAATTCTCATGTACGACTTGTTCTCATGATAAATTGATTACTATACCAGCTAGGGTTGGGATTGAATCCCTTGATTTCTGGAACGAATAGAAGGTGATATATATATGGGCTCAGTCACCTGCCATGTGGACCATTTACTATTATATGATTTTGAAAGATGCATTTACTGTATGGTCACATGTGCGTTTGTTGTCAACTTGCAGTTTGACTTTTGCAAGGTTGCTTGCTCAAGTTATTAGAGCACAGTTTCAGAATATAAATTATGATAATTTATTTTGATAATGCTGGTTTAAATCAAAGTTGGTTTAGCAGAAATTATATGCCTCCAATTATAGCTAAACCATTGGTTATGAGAACAAAACTCCAAATAGAAATTTTGTATGAAGTGTATTATTTGATATACAACAACACTTGTACGCATCTAGCCAACAAGTTATGATACACTCTCTCCATCACAATTGGTTCAGGGTCAGGAACCAAATATTTTCATGTAGAAATATGGATGTACTATGTGATTTAATTGTGCCACCACAATGCACAAAGATTGGTCCCCAAAGAAGGTTGGGGATATGTGTTGGTGATCCCAACATTAGGGGGAGAAAATGAGTAGCTGAAAAAGTAATACATGGAATGAATTATTATGAGTACACTTAGATCCTCGTACAACGAAAATATGAATTTGAAG
>NW_017683492.1:0-8426 GCF_001879085.1 Nicotiana attenuata
AACGTCATCTGTCAAGCCCCTCGCTACTATCAAAGCTGGGGAAAGGTAAACAACTGCTAATATACTTAGTCATCTCAGAGGTAGCGGTAAGTACCGTGCTAGTCCGGAGAATGAAGGTACGCAATTTCCTATCTATTATGTTAGCAAAAGTTTTTTCAGGAGTGGAGACTCGTTATCCGCACCTCAAAAAACTAGCCCTAGCTCTCGTAGTCGCCTCTCGAAAGCTTAGGCCTTAATTCCAATACCACCCGATAGCCGTTGTGACGACCTTCCATTTGCAAAATGTTCTTCACAAGCCTGAATTGTCAGGCCAGTTAGCTAAGTGGGCGATCAAAATAAGTGAGTTTGATATTGAATATAAGCCAGGATTATGATCAAATCGAAAGTTTTAGCCGACTTTGCGGCCAATTTCAGTCCCGGATTATTATCCTTGGTTGCTAAAGATGTGGTGATGGTGTCAGAAACGACATCAGGAGTTTGGAACTTTTCATGGATGGAGCTTCCAATGTGAAAGGGTCCAGGCTCGGGGTTGTCCTAATCACGCCTTCGGGGGGAATCCTGAGGAAGGCCATAAAAACTGTTCCTTTAGCTAACAATGAAGTCGAGTATGAGGCATTGATTGCAGGACTCGAACTAGCCTGGGTACTTGGCTCCGAGTTCATAGAGATCAAATGTGATTCACAGCTGGTAGTAAACCAAGTAGATGGGATCTTTGACACAAAGGAGGAACGCATGCAACAGGGAGTGGTCGATCACCCACATCCCGAGAGAAGAAAACATAGAAGAAGATGCTGTAGGCATGCAAAATTTATTAAATTTAAATTCAATAAAATAATTTAAATAATAAATTTGCGTCGAGAAAATAAAATCAAGACCGAAAAATATTGCAACAATCGTTGTATTTGATTTCGAGTAATTTGAGTGTTACAATCTCTATGATTCCTCTGATTCTACTTTTCCAATATAAATTCAAGGGCCTTTGAGCTAGATCTTGAATTTGAAATTGATTTATCCATCGCGAACACTTTCATTGTTGCCACGAATTGTATCACGAATAAGTAGCCTTGATCTTTTACGCCTTGTATTTAATTTGACTTCGTTCTTGATCTTGAATACTTGAAATTTCTGTTGAAGTGCTTGAATGCTTGAACCCTTGCAGTTTGCAGAGAATTGTGGCATTTGATCCACGAGCTCCCTTGTGTCTTCTTGTTATAACTTCTGGTCCCTTTTTTGAGTTATGAGGACCCCTATTTATAGTTGTGGAAGAGTTGTGATGAGAACAAACTCTTTCCGACCAATCAGATTGAAGAGTGACAAATCCGCATTTGATTGGCCAGAACATGTCACTTGCACATGTGGCACGATTTCTTTAGCCTTTTAATTTGATTCGGCATGCCTTGTCATTTTGACACGTGGCATGATCCCGTTGGCTCTTCTGTTTGACTTGGCATGACACGTCATTTGACACGTGACACCAAACTGGGCCTCTAGGAAGATGACATCTTGGGCTTAATGAAGTGGGCATCACTTTAGCCCAATTAAATGGGCTAGCCCAATTGATTAAGAATTATTTATTTAATCCATATATATTAAATTTATATAATTAGTTCAGTTATATTAGCCCATAGTATTTATTTGGACGAATATATCTTGAATTTAAAATATAATCCAAATTATTTTATGAATTTAGTTTTAATAAAAAATTTATGCCTACAAATTCCCCCTACTTTAAGACTTGTCGGGGTGTAGATTTGTTGCACTTCTAAGACGAGGCTTGAAGTATAATATCTTTTTTCCAAGATCCCTTTTTGTTGGTCCATGCACTACTTTAGAGTAATTATTCCCAAGAATAGTGTGCCATAACTTTTTCAAGTAAGCTTGCACGAGTATCCTTGCTTATTTTTGGGGATATACTGCCAAAAGAACCATTTAAGAGTTTCTTGGACCTCCTTAGCTATATTTTTTAACCAAGAAGAGATCTTCTTTCTCAAATGTCTTTCATTTTTTCATTCAAAAAAAAATGACATACAATATTAAGTACTCCATTCGTGTGAATACCATGAGGTATCTAATCATGGAGTGATTTTTCATGTGGAAAATTTAATGGCCACAAACAAAGTGGAGTATTTTTCATGTAGTCATGTGGGCCTCCACAAATT
Source organism: Nicotiana attenuata (assembly GCF_001879085.1). Lineage (NCBI taxonomy): Eukaryota > Viridiplantae > Streptophyta > Magnoliopsida > Solanales > Solanaceae > Nicotiana > Nicotiana attenuata. The sequence goes on from NW_017683492.1 coordinate 2,160, forward strand.
CTTTGACCATTTTGACTAAAATAAGGACTTGTGACCCCTCTTTATCCTTTCAGTTGAACTAGGATACCTAAACCTTCTTGGACTCCTATAACTGCCACAGTTTGTAGAACCCAGAAACGGTTTTACAAGAGAGTTTGAATCTGCCTTTGACGCTTGGAAGAGTTGAAGGTAACTTCTTCTTCTTTTCTTTTTAATTTTCGTCACCCTTTTACAGCCAGTACATCTTGTGTCTAAAATTGATATCTTGCTGTAGAAAAGTTCAAATCACGGTCTGTTTGATTCTATAGAAGCTAGACTTTTAGTTTTAGAACGTGTCCTAAATTTATAATTAGAATATCCGCGGATCACCCTAGGTGATTTTTCGAAGTTAACCTTAATTTCTGTCATACTGATATTTTCAGATTTGTGCGACTTCACCAAAAGTTTTATATCTTGATGTAGGGACCTCAGAATCACAAACCGTTTGATTTATCAGAAACCAGATTTCAAGATCTACAACTTATCCGAAATTCAGAGTTAAACACATTCAGGATCGTTCCAGATGATTTTTTGAAGTCGACTCTATATTCTGACGCGCCATCAGTTTCAGATTTTTGCGACTTCACCAAAAGTTTTATATCTTGATGTAGGAGTCTCGGATTTGATTTATCAGAAACTAGAGTTTATGATCTACAACATATCCGAAATTCAGAGTTAAACACATTCAGGATCATTCCAGATGAGTTTTTGAAATCGGCTCTATATTCTAATGTGCCAACAGTTTCAGATTATCGCAGCTTCACCAAAAGGTTTATATACTGATGTAGGGACCTCGGAATTGCAAACCATTTGATATATCAGAAACTAGAGTTCAAGATCTCCAACATATCCGCAATTCAGAATTGTAAGCTTTCAGGATCATTCTAGATGATTTTTTGAAGTCGGCTCTACATTCTAACGTGTCAACAGTTTCAGATTTGTGCGACTTCACCAAAAGTTTTATATCTCGATGTTGGAATGTCAGGATTGAAAACCGTTTTAATTGGTAGAACCCAGACTCAGAGAGAATAAAAAATCATTGCCCGAATCATTCCAGATTATTCTAGGCAATACTTTGAACTCAATTTTCAAATCTAACACGCCTTGGCAGGTAACCATCTTTCTTGTACTTAATTTTTTATCTGCCTTCTTTTTGTTGTTGTAGGCAATGGGGATATCTTCGTCAACAAGTTTAGACGCACATAGAAGGAAAAATTTGTGGCAACAAATAGAAGGACAAATCTTCAACATCATATGGAAGGACAAGTCCATGACGGTATATAGATGATCAAGTTCACAACAACATATAAGAAGATAGATCCCTCGCAACATATAGACGGACAAATCCACATTGCCATATAGACGGATAAATCTATATCAACATATAGACAGACAAATCCACACCAACATATAGACGGGCAAATCTACATCACCATATAGACGGGCAAATCTCCATTACCATATAGACGGACAAATCTCCATCACCATATAGACGGATAAATCCTTATCAACATATAGAAGTATCAAATCCATGACAACATATAGAAGTATCAAATCCATGACAACATATAGCGGGATCAAATCCATGAAGAGGACAACTTAAGGTGCAAAGGGACTTCAATGTCCACCTTAAGATTGAAGAATTATAGTTCCTTTTAAGGACAAACTCGCAAAGAGGCCATCTTAAGGTGCAAAGAGACTAACATAAGATTGGAAAATTAGAAAACTTCAACTTGAAGGCTTGGCGGACTTTGAAGATTTCAACTTGAAGACCAACAAATTTGAAGATTTGACGGGCTTGAAAATTTGGTGAACTTTGATGCTTCAACTTGAAGAGCCGTGGACTTTTACTTCAACTTGAAAAATTATTAGGCTTGAAGATTTCAGCTTTAAGACTTGTAGGGCTTAAATTATTCAGCCTGAAGATTGGCGAATTTGAGGACTTCAAACTGAAGACCGACGGAAATAAAGACTTGGAGGGATTGAATACTTCAACCTAAAGATTGGCTCTAATTTGAGAAGTTTTGCGACTTGAAGCCTTTGCTTTATTTTGAAGAGCTTTCGACTTGAGTCTTTGCTAGAATTTGGAGAGATTTGCAACTTGAAGACTTTGCTCGAATTTTAAGAGCTTTATGTCTTAAAGTTTGGCTCTAATTTTAAAAGCTTTGCGACTTGAAGTCTTTGCTCAACTTTGAAGAGCTTTCGACTTGAGTCTTTGCTCGAATTTGAAGAGATCTTTAACTTGAAGACTTTTCTCGAATTTGAAGAGCTTTACGTATTAAAGATTTAATTCAAAATTTGGGAGCTTCGTGACATATATACAGACTCGTGTGCCAAGAAGCATTACAACTTGCAGTTTAGGCTCGTGCTTTGAGGAGCATTATAACTTGCAGTTTAAGCTCGTGAGTTAAGGAGCGTTATAACTTGCAGTTTAGGCTCGTGTGTTAAGGAGTGTTGCAATATGTGATCGCGGCCTATCCCGCACTACTAATTAAGTAGCGAGAGAGGGTTGGAGCAGCTTTTACCCGATTTAGGGTCGGGATCGATATCCACAGAGAGCTAGAATATCTATCTAGTGTAGAGTTGTGTATGAGTTCTTAATTACACTTCTATTCATTTTTGGGTTTTTTTGTTTACTTCTACTATTATCAAACTATGAATTGTAAATGTAACTAAATTATGCTATGAGTTATAATGCTACGAGTTGTTCAAATAGGTTAAAGGCAACTAGGGTAGTTGCCTTTCGCCCTAGGTGGTCAAATTGACGGGTACTTGAGGTCTAAGGCCACGTTTGACATATTTGGGGAGTATGATATAACCGTTGCACGACATTTACCCACTCTACACCTCTCGGTGGTGTCGGTTGATTTGCCCAAATTGCACTTTTCTCAAGATCATTGGGTATGCAAATTTGCGACGCGAGCAACTAAGGGTTCGAAGTCGGGTGTTTACTCTCTCGAGGTTTTAACCCTTTAATTGGGCTATCAATCTCTTGAGTACGCCCCAATTCCTTGTTGGACAATTCAATTTCGGAGACTTAGGCTCTCTTTCTCAAGAAGAGCTCAAGTTCAACTAAACACAAACTAGTGTTTGCAACCACTAATTTAGAAATTAAACCATTGAAATTGGCCCAAATAACAAACACGCCATAGTCAATCAGCCCTAGAATTCAAGACCCATCAATTACCCACACTAGGGTTGAGCCACAACCCTAGCTTATGGGTCTAGCTACTCATAATTAAAGAAGAAAAACAAGAAATAGATGAAGATAAACTCATATTAATTAATTACTAAGATAAACACAAAGATTCAATGATGAAATGTAGATAAAATTGCCCAAAATCGCTACAAACTTCGAACCCACGAGCGCGGCTATGTTCTGATACTATCTGCTTGACCTAAAAATGGAAAAGAAGCTATTTATACTAAGCTGACAATTCTGGACAAAAATGCCCCTGCGGGGTTAGTGCGGACCGCACAAAATGGACCGCGGTCCGCACTAGAGCTTTGGACTTGAAAAACTGCTCTCTGAACCTTGGCATCACGGACCGCATAGAATGGACTGCGGCCGCGGAGGCTTCTAGTGCGGTCCGCATAAAAAGGACCGCGGACCGCATTGGCTTGACATCCTGAAATTGCAGCTCTCTGATTCTCCTCACTGCGGACCGCAGAGAATGAACTGCGGGCGCGTTGATCTCAGTGCGGACCACACAAAATGGTAGTGCGGCCGCACTGCCCCTTTGCCTGGAAAATCAGCTGTCTGAATCTCCCAGTGTGGACCGCACAGAATGTAGTGCAGCCGCACTGGCCTTGTTTTGCCTGAGCTTTGTCTACTTGTGCAAGTTTCACTCCTCTCGAGCTGATCTTTGACATCTTGTCACTTTGTTGATCAAACCTGCAATCAAGCACAACTTGTAAGCCTTTTTGGGACTATTTTGTATGAATTTCTAATCAAAGCATAAGCAAGAAGGAGTATAAAATGTGTCAAAATCCCTAGTTATCAATATGTATGGACTCTTCAGCTTCATCTTCGGATGAATACTTGCCCCCATTCTCAGCATCCTCTGCTTCTATTTCATCATGAGGCCAAAGCTAGGAAACCTTTGTTCAAATGTTTTAAGCTTTATGACTTGTAAGATATAGCAAAGACTCCAATGCATGCCTTGAATGTACATTTCGATGCTAGAAGTTTTGCTAAGGTGATCTTTGCAGTTGAGGCTTAAGCTCCTCCAGCGGTCGATGTTTCTCCCATGTTCTGTTGCTGAGGAACAGGGTCATGAACAGGTTTCTTTAGAGGATTGGTTTCATTTCCTCTTTGATCAGTTCCCCCTGTCAGGTTGCCCTGGATGGAAGAACCTGTTCCATCACCTGTTCCTTCTTTTGGTGCCACTTTAGCTTGAGTTGAGACTTCATTCAAATCTTTTACCAGCCCAATAGCTTTATCTTCATGTTCCTGTCTCTCAAAAAGAATGTTAGTTTCATCAAAAACTACATGTACACTTTCTTCTACACACAAAGTTCTTTTATTGAACACTTTATAAGCTTTGCTATGTGAAGAATATCCCAAGAATACTCCCTCATCACTTCTGGGGTCAAACTTACCTAGGGAGTCCTTTCCATTATTGTGCACAAAGCACTTGTATCCAAATGCCCTAAGATGGGATATATTTGGTTTTCTCCCTTTAAGTAACTCATAGGGAGTCTTCTCTACAAGAGGTCTAGTCATGCATCTATTAATGATATAACATGCAGTGTTTACAGCCTTTGCTCAGAAGCTATGGGGTAGTTTACTAGAAAGAAGCATAGTCCTAGCCATATCTTCAAGAGTCCTGTTCTTTCTTTCAACTACTCCATTTTGTTGATGAGTCCTAGGGGCAGAGAAATTATGATCTATACCATGCTCAACATAAAATTCAGCAAACTTCGCATTTTCAAAATTCAGTTCCATGATCAGACCTAATTGATGCAAGTTGATTACCTAGTTGTTTTTGAGTTTTTCTAACAAAGGCAGTAAACATGTCAAATGCTTCATCCTTAGATGTTAAGAATAGTACCCAGGTAAACCTAGAATAATCATCAACAAGTACCATCACATATTTCTTACCACCTCTACTCAATGTTCTTATTGGACCACAGAGATCCATATGAACCAGTTCCATCATCCTAGTTGTGCTTACCATTTTCTTGCTTTTAAAGGATGATCTTACCTGCTTCCCCCTTGCACGGGCCTCACAAACTTTGTCTTCCTTGAACTTGATGTTAGGTAACCCTATTACCAAGTCCTTGGAGACTAATTTGTTGAGTTGATTCAGACTTGCATGACCAAGTCTCTTGTGCCACAGGAAGGGATCATTGTCCAACACACTCAAGCAAGTGAGTTCATTTTCTGAAAGAGTGGACAAATCTACAATGTAAATATTGTTAATACTTCTTCCCTGCAAAATAATCTTGTCAGTGGTAAGATTAATCACAAAGCATTTAGTAGAGGTAAATACTACAAGGTTACCTCTATCACACAGTTGTGACACACTGATTAGGCTATATTTCAAACCATCTATCAAGTAGACATTCTCAATGGAATGTGAGTCTGTCTTACCTACCTTTCCAACCCCAATAATCTCACCTTTCTTTCCATTTCCTAAGGAGACATTACCTCATTTTAAGTCCTCAAGTGAAAGGAACTAGTTCTTGCTTCCAGTCATATGTTTTGAGCAGCCACTCTCCATGTACCATATTTGGCTACTTGCCTTCACTTGGGCCTGCAAAAAGAAATCAGGGGTACCCAAACTAGTTTGGGTCCCTTTCTATAGGCAAAGGGGTAAATTAAATTCCTTTTGGCCCACCTAGACAGCCTATTTTTATCTTGAACAAAGGTTTTGTTCTTTTGACTGGCCTTTTCTTTTGCATTACATTCATTTTTGTAATGACCTGTCTTGCCACAGTGTGTGCAGATTTTGTGTTCAGGAAGAGTGATGTACTTGCGTTTGGGGTCCCACTTAGGTGCTTGGGTCCCATAGCCAAGTCCTAATCTTGTTGCTACTGTGGTGTTCTTGTAACCAGGATAGTGCATCAGAAGCCTTATTCCATTTGCAAGTTCTATCTAGTTCATGCTTTACCTTCCCTAGGTCTTCTTTTAAGACTCTTATCCGCTCATCTTTCTTGTACAACTCATCCTTCATTTTTCCTAGATTTTCTACTAAGGTGAGATGTGTGTGATCAGCTTTCTTCTTACCAGTTCCTAATTTCAGT
>NW_017683493.1:0-3094 GCF_001879085.1 Nicotiana attenuata
GGTGGCCCTGGCCCACGGCGGAAGGCGTGGGCTATAGCACACGAAAATTTGGGAATCGGGCGAAATTCTAGTTTTATGGCCATAAAATGCCAAAAAATGTAATTTGGTCATGGCGGGGCGATGACTATTGTTCCTTACGCTGTATTTGACATCCCGAAAAAATATTAGGCGATCCGGGTCTGGGCCCACGGCGGAAGGCGTGGGCTATTGCACACGAAAATTAGGGACTCGCGCGGATTTTCAATTTTATGGCCGTAAAATACCAAAAGATATAATTTGGTCATGGCGGGGCGGTGACTATGGTTTATTAGGTCGTATTTGACGTCCAGGAAAAATTTTAGGCGATCCGGGTCCGGGGGCCCGGGCCTACGGCGGAAGGCGTGGGCTATAGCACACGAAAATTTGGGAATCGGGCGGAATTCTAGTTTTATGGCCGTAAAATGCCAAAAAATATAATTTGGTCATGGCAGGGCAGTGACTATAGTTCCTTAGGCTGTATTTGATGTCTCGGAAAAATCTTAGGCGATCCGGGTCCGGGGGCCCGGGCCCACGGCGGAAGGCGTGGGCTATAGCACACGAAAATTTGGGAATCGGGCGGAATTCTAGTTTTATGGCCGTAAAATACCAAAAAATATAATTTGGTCGTGGCGCGGCGGTGAATATGGCTCCTTAGGCTGTATTTGACATCCCGGAAAAATTTTAGGCGATCCGGGTCCGGGGGTCCGGGCCCACGGCGGAAGGCGTGGGCTATAGCACACGAAAATTTGGGAATCGGGCGGAATTCTAGTTTTATGGCCGTAAAATACCAAAAAATATAATTTGGTCGTGGCGCGGCGGTGAATATGGCTCCTTAGGCTGTATTTGACATCCCGGAAAAATTTTAGGCGATCCGGGTCCGGGGGTCCGGGCCCACGGCGGAAGGCGTGGGCTATAGCACACGAAAATTTGGGAATCGGGCGGAATTCTAGTTTTATGGCCGTAAAATACCAAAAAATATAATTTGGTCGTGGCGCGGCGGTGAATATGGCTCCTTAGGCTGTATTTGACATCCCGGAAAAATTTTAGGCGATCCGGGTCCGGGGGTCCGGGCCCACGGCGGAAGGCGTGGGCTATAGCACACGAAAATTTGGGAATCGGGCGGAATTCTAGTTTTATGGCCGTAAAATACCAAAAAATATAATTTGGTCGTGGCGCGGCGGTGAATATGGCTCCTTAGGCTGTATTTGACATCCCGGAAAAATTTTAGGCGATCCGGGTCCGGGGGTCCGGGCCCACGGCGGAAGGCGTGGGCTATAGCACACGAAAATTTGGGAATCGGGCGGAATTCTAGTTTTATGGCCGTAAAATACCAAAAAATATAATTTGGTCGTGGCGCGGCGGTGAATATGGCTCCTTAGGCTGTATTTGACATCCCGGAAAAATTTTAGGCGATCCGGGTCCGGGGGTCCGGGCCCACGGCGGAAGGCGTGGGCTATAGCACACGAAAATTTGGGAATCGGGCGGAATTCTAGTTTTATGGCCGTAAAATACCAAAAAATATAATTTGGTCGTGGCGCGGCGGTGAATATGGCTCCTTAGGCTGTATTTGACATCCCGGAAAAATTTTAGGCGATCCGGGTCCGGGGGTCCGGGCCCACGGCGGAAGGCGTGGGCTATAGCACACGAAAATTTGGGAATCGGGCGGAATTCTAGTTTTATGGCCGTAAAATACCAAAAAATATAATTTGGTCGTGGCGCGGCGGTGAATATGGCTCCTTAGGCTGTATTTGACATCCCGGAAAAATTTTAGGCGATCCGGGTCCGGGGGTCCGGGCCCACGGCGGAAGGCGTGGGCTATAGCACACGAAAATTTGGGAATCGGGCGGAATTCTAGTTTTATGGCCGTAAAATACCAAAAAATATAATTTGGTCGTGGCGCGGCGGTGAATATGGCTCCTTAGGCTGTATTTGACATCCCGGAAAAATTTTAGGCGATCCGGGTCCGGGGGTCCGGGCCCACGGCGGAAGGCGTGGGCTATAGCACACGAAAATTTGGGAATCGGGCGGAATTCTAGTTTTATGGCCGTAAAATACCAAAAAATATAATTTGGTCGTGGCGCGGCGGTGAATATGGCTCCTTAGGCTGTATTTGACATCCCGGAAAAATTTTAGGCGATCCGGGTCCGGGGGTCCGGGCCCACGGCGGAAGGCGTGGGCTATAGCACACGAAAATTTGGGAATCGGGCGGAATTCTAGTTTTATGGCCGTAAAATACCAAAAAATATAATTTGGTCGTGGCGCGGCGGTGAATATGGCTCCTTAGGCTGTATTTGACATCCCGGAAAAATTTTAGGCGATCCGGGTCCGGGGGTCCGGGCCCACGGCGGAAGGCGTGGGCTATAGCACACGAAAATTTGGGAATCGGGCGGAATTCTAGTTTTATGGCCGTAAAATACCAAAAAATATAATTTGGTCGTGGCGCGGCGGTGAATATGGCTCCTTAGGCTGTATTTGACATCCCGGAAAAATTTTAGGCGATCCGGGTCCGGGGGTCCGGGCCCACGGCGGAAGGCGTGGGCTATAGCACACGAAAATTTGGGAATCGGGCGGAATTCTAGTTTTATGGCCGTAAAATACCAAAAAATATAATTTGGTCGTGGCGCGGCGGTGAATATGGCTCCTTAGGCTGTATTTGACATCCCGGAAAAATTTTAGGCGATCCGGGTCCGGGGGTCCGGGCCCACGGCGGAAGGCGTGGGCTATAGCACACGAAAATTTGGGAATCGGGCGGAATTCTAGTTTTATGGCCGTAAAATACCAAAAAATATAATTTGGTCGTGGCGCGGCGGTGAATATGGCTCCTTAGGCTGTATTTGACATCCCGGAAAAATTTTAGGCGATCCGGGTCCGGGGTCCGGGCCCACGGTGGAAGGCGTGGGCTATAGCACACGAAAATTTGGGAATCGGGCAAAATTCTAGTTTTATGGCCGTAAAACGCCAAAAATGTAATTTGGTCATGGCGGGGCGGTGACTATGGTTCCTTAGGCTGTATTTGACATCCCGAAAAAATATTAGGCGATCCGGGTCTGGGCCCACGGCGGAAGGCGTGGGCTAT
>NW_017683493.1:8183-8425 GCF_001879085.1 Nicotiana attenuata
TTTGACGTCAGAAATTTTACGGACGTAGTCCGAGTCCGGGTCGGGCCCGGGCCCACGGCGGAAGGCGTGGGCTATAGCATACGAAAATTTGGGAATCGGGCGGAATTCTAGTTTTATGGCCGTAAAATGCCAAAAAATGTAATTTGATCATGGCAGGGTAGTGACTATAGTTACTTAGGCTGTATTTGATGTCTCGAAAAATTTTTAGCCGATCCGGGTCCGGAGGCCCGGGTCCACGGCGG
>NW_017683494.1:0-8425 GCF_001879085.1 Nicotiana attenuata
TATATATATATATATATATATATATATATATATATATATATATATATATATATATATATGATAAATCAAGTTGTTTCAAATATCTCATTTCTAGATTTCTGTTTGTGTAGATAGAATTTGTGCAGTGTAACGATCCGACCGGTCGTTTTGAGCTCTAGCGTATCGCTCAGCAGTTTGGGGCCATGAGCAACTTCACTCCAGGTATTATGACTTGTACGCATGGTCGGAATTGAATTCTGGGGAATTCGGAGTTGATTTGGAAAGGGAATTCTCTTTTCGGAAGCTTTAAGTTGAAAGAATTGACTAAGATTGGATTTCAGAGTAAACGACCACGGAATCGGGATCTGAAGGTTTCAGTAGGTTCGTATGATGATTTCGGACTTGGGCCTATGCTCGGATCGGGTTTTGGATGACCCAGGAGCGTTTTGGCGCCTATTATGGAAGTTAGCATTTTGGAAGAAATTTTATAAGTTTGGGTTGAAGTACATTTCAGTGTTATCGATGTCCGTTTGGGATTCCGAGTCTGGGAGTAGCTCCGTATGGTGATGAGTTAGGAGCATGATCGGAAGTGAATTCGGAGGTCCGTAGGTCATTTTGAATTCATTTGGCTAAAGATAGAAATTTGAAGGTTTTTGAGAAGTTTGACCGAGAGTTTGACTTTTTGATATCGAGGTCGGATTCTAATTCCGAAAGTTGGAGCAGGTCTGTAATATCGTATATGACTTGTGTGCAAAATTTGAGGTCAATCGGACGTGATTTGACGGGTTTCGGCATCGAATGTAGAAATTTGAAATTTCAAAGTTCATAAAGTTCGGATTGGAGTACGATTCATGATTTCGACGTTGTTTGATGTGATTTGAGGCCTCGAGCAAGTTCGTATCATGTTTTGGGACATGTTGGTACAATTGGTTAAGGTTCCTAGGGCCTCGGGGTGGATTTCGGAAGGTTAATGGAATGAATTTCGGAACAAAGAGTTGCTGAAATTTTCTGCAGAAAGCTGTTTTGACAGCAACTAGTGCAATCGCAGAGCTGAATTTGGAAGCTTATATCTCGAAACCTATAAAGAATCTGAAAATTTGCAAAACATAAAAGTTGTTGCACTTGCATTCTAGTTTCCAGAAAGTTAAACCATTCATGATTTTCAAATTTTATCAGAAAATTATGATCAATTGAAGATGGCTGGTGTAGCAGTTTCGACAGAATTTTCTGATACATGAAGCTGACTTTAGAAGCTCATATCTTGGAGTATATAAAGATTTATATGGTTTGCAACCTATCAAATGAAAGATCTTCAAGTCTAGTTTCTAAATCTTTAAACCGTTTGTCATTTGGATATTTTCACAAGGAGTTATGGGCGTTTTAATAGAAGGTGTACAGCAGGTGAAAATTTTAATAGGATGTAAAACCTGCACAGCGCAAGGTACAACTCGACGAAGCCTGGGCAGATTATTTTAAACACGAGTTTTGGCCCATTCCTTTCATTTGGCTTGGACGATTTTGGAGAGCTCAAGGAGGGATTTTCACCAAGCAACACTAGGTAAGTGATTTCTTCCTATTTTTGAGTTAAATATGTGATCTTACATGGATTTAGACATGGAAAATTAGTATAAATTTCGGATTTTTGGAAGACCTAGTATTTGGAATTTTGGACTTTTACCTTGAATTTGAGCATGAAAATTAGAGCAAATTGTATATTTGAGTTAGTAAAGCTATGGGTAGAATTTATCTTCGAGAAATTTCGGAATCCGGGCACGTGGGCCCGAGGGCATTTTGGTCAACTTTTCGAGCGGAGTTGGGAACTTATATAATTTGAATCGTTACAAGTATTAGAGTGAATTTTTATTGGTTTGCCCGTTAGTTTTGGGGCGTTCTGCATCAATTGGAGTCGTTGGAAGGGCTTGAAAGCCTGTTATGGAAATTTCGGAGCGAGGTGAGTCTCCTTTCTAATCTTGTAAGAGGAAATTGTCCCCATAGGTAAAATAATTGGTTATGTGCTCCTATTTGTGGGAGCTACGTACGCACGAGGTGACGAGAGTCCGTGCGTAGCTACTAATATGTGTAAGTCCGGGTAGTCTAGGACCCAAAAGCATGCTATACTTGGAATATCTGTGATCTTATTGATAGTTGAATTTCTTAAATCCTATCGAATTGGTAAATGAATTTCTAAGATGGATTAAAATTCATTTTATTAAATCATTAAAAGAGAATTGGCTTTTATTCGGATAAATGTTCCCCGATAAATTTTTAATTTGCTGTTTGAGCATGTATTTCTATGTGTACCTGCGTCGCATGTATGATTCGCGAGCAGGGTGATTGTTTAGTTAAATTTGACCGCGTCGCATGTATGATTCGCGAGCGGGGTAATAGATGCATCTATGGTTCGCGTCGTTCGACCCTCGGTAGTGCACATTTTACATTTATATTGGATCGGGCCGTACGACCTCGGCATGAGTTGTGCATGCTTGTATTGCATGCCTTGAGATTTATTGAGATTGATATATGCTCTCCTCGAATTGAGATAATTGTTAATTAATGTATTATGAATCCAGAGACTTTTAATAAAAAGGAACTTTTACCTATTTCGTGGCTCATTTGAATTTACTGTCGTTCTTAATAAATCCGTGATTCATCGCATGAATAATATTATTATTGGACCATTAGTAAGTGTCGATGTTGCCATCTCGTCTTTACTTCTTCGAGATTAGGCGGGATACTTACTGAGTACACTTATTTTCGTACTCATGCTACACTTGTTGTGCATTTTGTTGCACAGGTACAGGTATTACTAGTGGCCTACTTGGGTAGCAGCATGGATGATACGGAGACTAGGTGAGCTGTATTTCTCGAGGCGACCCGCAGCTAGTATAGTCTCTCTCTCAGCATTGTATTTACTTTCTGTCCAATTTGTGTTCCGGACAGTTACTCTACTTTATTCGATTTCTTAGAAAATGCTCATGCACTTGTGACACCGGGTTCTGGGATGATTATGAAGTATTTTGTATTGACTGCTTAACATTCAATTGATTTGAAACGATTATCTTTTACTTGTAAATTTGAAGGAAAGTCATAGTTTTCAAGAGTATTAAAACGATAATTTAATTAAGTATTTTGGTTGGCTTCCCTGACAGTGGTGTCTGGGGCCATCACGACCCTTAGTGGAATTTGGGTCGTGACAACATGGTATCAGAGCACTAGGTTCCCTTAGGTCTCACGAGTCATGAGCAAGTCTAGTAGAGTCTCACGGATCGGTACGGAGACGTCTGTACTTATCTTCGGGAGGCTACAGGGCTATTAGGAGCACTTCCCTTCTTGATTTCCTCATCGTCCGACTTGATTCCTTGAGGCTTATGCCCTTGTTTCCTTCCTACTCAATCTTACGTGACACGAGCCGCTTGTTATAAATCGAGAATTGAAGAATTGTAATGGTACTACAGATGTGGTGCGGGATGTTTCTCCCGGTATAGTTGGGTGAGCTATTGTCGTCGCCTTGCGGAAGGATTTTTCTATCATTTCGGCTCAATAGTTGTGCTTCTAAGAGCTTTAAGGCTATGCACAGGTTGCTATGATGCTTGCGATTGGTTATCGCACAGTATTGACTTGATGGTAGGAGACTTGCCTATGTTTTGGGGCGGTGAATGAGTTGAAAGGAAATCTACTCAGTGCACGATTCAGAGATATGATATTTCACTTCCGGCGGAGGAAAAGTAATTGGCCTATGAATGTCCAGATTTGGGGTGATGGAGTAACGAGACTTGGTAATTTCGAGCTTGGTGGAATTTTTTTCTGCAATGTAATGTCGTCGTCCTCGATTGTATGTGTTAAGTTCGCTGGTGTTATGGTCTTCTGCAATTCGCCCTTGGGGTAGGATATTGTGAAATAATATTGGAGAAACGACTATTGGATATCGCGGGGTGCGGTGGTTCAGGATTGAATCAGTGTTTCTAATGTCAATGGCTCGAGAAAGATGATCTCCGGAAAGGTTAAAAGTTAGTAAGCAATTTGTGGGTTCAAGTGCTACGAAGATAGATTTTATTAGGGCAACAACTGAGCAGCAAAGGAAGAGGAAGGACGTGTGGGAAGTGTCAGGCGATGGTTAAACTTCCAAAAGGCCAGGTATAAAAAGTGAAAGTCAAGTAATTGATGGATTGAGTTCCGCCAAAGTGGGAGAGTGGCAGACGATGATTGGGTCTACGGATTTAATTTGAAGCATGGGCTATTACGCGACAGGAGAATTGATATGACGGAAAGGAGCTGCTTCAAATGAAGAAGGATACAACATAACTTTGAATTAGAAGGATGTTGCCACACATTTAACTGATGTCTACGAGGGGTGAATGGTCTTGTACAGCTAGAGAGTGAGCTCGGACTCAGGTGGGTTATCTCTAGTGAGCAGATCGGCGGTCGCATGATTGGCAAAGCTTCTGCGAAGAATTCTATTGGTTATACAGTGAAGTGATCGGTCGTGCGAATGTGGTTGATGATTTGGAGTATAAAAGGAGGTTTTGTGGAAAGATTCCAAGAATTTTGGCGGTTGATTGTGCAAGGTTGTGTTAATAAGAGAAAAGAATCCTGGCGAATTCCAGAGTTGTGTAATAGTGGCTTTAAGCTAAGTGGGAGATCCCCACCTCCTATAACTGGGTTGCATTGTTAACTACTTGCGAGGTTTCTGGGTATTAGCATATTGATGGGTTAATTCAGCTATAGGAAAAGAACATAAGTGGTAATCTGAGCAAAACAATTGTTAAAGGTGTGCTATGATTGGCCTTATTGGCTCCTGCTCAGACTTGGGGAAGGAATCAGGATTTACGCCATGTATAAGTGCGGGTTTCAAGGAAAATGATTCGGCCGGGTGCTTCCTCGAGAGGGTATTCATGTGCTAGAAGATTCATGGAGTTGATTATATTCGGGGCCAAGTCAGAGCGGGTGGCTCTCAACAACGGTCCTAGTGGATTCAAGGGGATAAAGTGTGGTGCCTAATGATTTCGAGCTTATAGGTACAGTTGAGAATCAAGCTTTGTAGCAGCTTATGAGAATCCAGAATGTTCTATGATGTTTTGACCTGCAGTGTAGCAATTGGGAGGTATGAAATGGTTCGTGGGGTTTGAGACAGCATGGTCTCAAGATTCACGGTCACTCGAGATGAGTGCGGATGAAGTGTGTTATGTGTTGAATGGAGTTATTATTATTTCTAAGGTATTCAAGGATAAATTGGAAGAAGATAGACTGGTTAGCCATAGTTAAATTGGCATATTAGTGGTAGTAATCAGTTCCTCCAGCAAATTATGTGGTGGCTTAGACCACTACTTAGAGATTGGCATGTTGGGCGCAGTGGGTGGTATGAAATTGGAAGTGAGGATCAAGGTTGCGGTTTAGTGTTGACAAGGATGTCACGAGCTCGGATGAGCAGGAAAGGGGTTTTTGAATGATTAGAGTAAGTTGGCATTGTCTTCAGCATCACCTAGGATCGGTGTTTTGTGAGAGAGGCTTTGCATCCTGGTTATGGATTCTTGATCGCTTTTTAGCGTTAGTGTAGGCGGTAGCCTGGATGTGTAGGCTTGTTATCTGTTACGGAAGATCGTGGGAGCGTGTCCCACGGGAAGATTGTATAAGTATGGCAGGTAGTCACTTGATTGATTGGAGAATGAAACCAAGTATGAGTATTGTGGCGATATGGTTAATTTGAGGATTTATGCCTGGAGGGCACTCGGTTTATTAAGTTGTGGACCGTGGAGGATTACTTCGGTTATGATGGTTGTTCTTGTGTATTATGGGGAAAAAGGGTTATTATGGACCCAGAAAAGATTATTGGCCTAGTTCGGTATGATCAGAATCGGCTTGAGGTCTGTGGATGGATTTAAATATGAATATGGGCTCTATATCGGGCCGAATGTGTTTGTTTCATCATAGCTCTCCTTATGGAGGAGTATTCGGGCGTTGGATTTTAATTTGTTGTCGGCCACTTCATGTAATGCTACATTGTGTCGTGTGAGTTGCGAAACGGCTTGGTAAATTTCTTATGTGTTGAAGTTCCGCGTAGCGATGATGTTATATGAGCAGGATGGCTCTTGAGATTCATATCGTATATCGCACCTCAGTTGTGCTTGAGTTTTGTAGCCTATGGCACTATATGTCTCCCCAGGGATGGTATTATGCACTTAGCGTGCTTGTGACCGATATTCAGTATTTTTTGTAATGAGAAATTTAGCTCGATGTATATCTCCTTATGTGAATTCTATGTGTGGATCGAGTGGCACGCCGCCATGGGTATATTATTTGGATCGGGTTGCACGCCGCAACAGTGTGATGTTGAGTACTGTTTTCTATATGCTATTTTTGTATGCCTTGCTTCCTATTTTCTAAGGAAAGTCCATATTAGTGCATGAGTTGAGTAGTTCCTTCCAGAATTCATTTTCCTTTTGTCACGTTCGAGTTCATAGCCTATTTGCACATTGTGGCATCATATGAGACTTTTGATCATGTCGGGGTGGCTTATTGCCTGAGCGGTTCGTACTGGGTGAGACGAGATCATTGGATTTAGGATCAGTGCAATCTGATTATATGAAGTATATTAAGGAGCTAAGATCATTATTTGGTTCGGAATGAGGTGATGGTTCTTGTCAGGAGTATAGACCCAATGATTTGTTGATTCGGCAGTTGGGTATGAATTTTTACACACCTCTTCCATCTTGCCGGTATTGTAAGAGTTAGAGCAAGACCTATGTAGGTCATGAGGTGCAATAGGAGCATCAGATCCGTGGAATTTCGACTAATTTGATTAGAGAATGTTATTGTGGTCCTGTGAGTAAAGTGGTGCAAGGTGTGAATTCAGCTAAGGTATGCAGTCATGTTTTAGTGTTGCGGGTAGTTATTGATACAGTGAGCGTATGTTGGAACATGCCTGGCAGAGAATTCCGGATGTAGGAATTGGGCTCTAAGGCTTATTTGCTTAAGTGAAAAAGGATATCTTCAGATGGATCGAGCTAGGGTGCCCAGTTAAGTTGTGGTAGCACGGGTAGGTGCTCGAGGTGTTAAACAGTGATTTCGGACAACCCCAACACAGTTCTTAGCACGTTCGAGGACGAACGTATGTTTAAGTGGGAGAGAATGTAACGACCCGACTGGTCGTTTTGAGCTCTAGCGCGTCGCTCAACAGTTTGGGGCCATAAGCAGCTTCACTTCAGGTATTATGACTTGTATGCATGGGCAGAATTGAATTCCGGGGAATTCGGAGTTGATTTCGAAAGGGAATTCTTATTTCGGAAGCTTTAAGTTGAAAGAATTGACTAAGATTGGATTTCAGAGTAAACGACCTCGGAATCGGGATCTGAAGGTTCCAGTAGGTTCGTATGATGATTTCGAACTTGGGCGTATGCCCGGATCGGGTTTTGGATGACCCAGGAGCGTTTTGGCGCCTATTATGGAAGTTAGCATTTTGGAAGAAATTTTATAAGTTTGGGTTGAAGTACATTTCAGTGTTATCGATGTCCATTTGGGATTCCGAGTCTGGGAGTAGCTCCGTATGGTGATGAGTTAGGAGCATGATCGGAAGTGAATTCGGAGGTCCGTAGGTCATTTTGAATTCATTTGGCTAAAGATAGAAATTTGAAGGTTTTTGAGAAGTTTGACCGAGAGTTTCACTTTTTGATATCGGTGTCGGATTCCAATTCAAAAAGTTGGAGCAGGTCCATAATATCTTATATGACTTGTGTGCAAAATTTGAGGTCAATCGGACGTGATTTGACGAGTTTCGGCATCGAATGTAGAAGTTGCAAATTTCAAAGTTCATAAAGTTTGGATTGGAGTACGATTCATGATTTCGACGTTGTTTGATGTGATTTGAGGCCTTGAGTGAGTTCATATCATGTTTTGGGACATGTTTATATAATTGGTTAAGGTCCCGAGGGCCTCGGGTGAATTTCGGAAGGTTAACGGAATGAATTTCGGACCAAAGAGCTGCTGAAATTTTCTGCAGAAAGCTGTTTTGACAGCAACTAGTGCAATCGCTGAGCTGAATTTGGAAGCTTATATCTCGAAATCTATAAGGAATCTGAAAATTTAAAAAACATAAAAGTTGTTGCCCTTGTATTATAGTTTCCAGAAAGTTAAACCACTCATGATTTGGACATTTTATCAGAAAGTTATGATCGATTGAAGATGGATGGTGGAGCAGTTTCGATAGAATTTTCTGATGCATGGATCCGACTTTAGAAGCTCATATCTCGGAATATATAAAGAGTTATATGGTGTGCAACCTATCAAATGAATATCTTCGAGTCTAGGTTCTAAATCTTCAAACCGTTTGTCATTTGGATATTTTCACAAGGAGTTATGGTCGTTTTAACAGAAGGTGTACAGCAGGGAAAAATTGTAATAGGATGTACAACCTGCACAGCGCAAGGTACAACTCGATGAAGCCTGGGCAGAT
>NW_017683495.1:0-8425 GCF_001879085.1 Nicotiana attenuata
GTCATGATAGTGAGCCATCATCATATGGAGAGGCAGTTCTCAGCCCTGCATGGCAAGCAGCCATGACTCAGGAATTTGAGGCTCTCTATACAAATAACACTTGGGACTTAGTCCCCTTGCCAGCTGAAAGCAGGCAATAGGCTGCAAGTGGGTCTATAAAATCAAACATAAAGCAGATGGTAGCATAGAAAGGTTCAAGGCTAGATTAGTGGTAAAGGGGTATACCCAACAAGCAGGGATTGACTACACAGAGACCTTCTCCCCTGTTGTCAAAATGACAACAGTTAGAGTTTTGGTCACTGTTGCTGTGAAGAAGGGCTGGGACATATTCCAACTAGATGTAAACAATGCATTCCTTCATGGTGATTTATATGAAGAAGTGTACATGGAAGTGCCACCAGGCCTTCTAATTGATCAAACTGGTCCACAAAAGGTAGTATGCAAACCTAATAAATCACTGTATGGACTAAAACAAGCCAGCAGACAATGGTATGCTAAGTTGACTGAAGCTCTATCCTCAATGGGGTATAGACATTCTGAGAATGATTACTCACTCTTCTCCAAGAAGACCTCTTCTCACACCATATTTGTAGCTGTCTATGTTGATGATGTTATCATCACTGGGGATGATTCAGTTGAGACAGCCAATTTAAAATCATTCCTTGATAAGCAATTCAAAATCAAGGATCTTGGGAAACTCCATTACTTCTTGGGCCTAGAAGTCCTCTACAAGTCAGATGGAATTATCATGTCTCAAAGGAAGTTCACCCTAGATTTGTTAAAAGAATATGACTGTTTTGGCTACAGTAGTCTGTCTTCTCCCCTTGACCCTGCTGTGAAGTTGAAGGGTGATGAAGGTACTCTCCTTCCAGATCCTACATATTACAGAAAGTTAGTGGGAAAACTGAACTTCCTCACCAACACACGACTTGACATAGCCTACAGTGTGCAGCTTCTGAGTCAGTTCATGCAAGCACCCAGAGATACACATCTGAAAGCTGCATTTCATCTCCTCAGGTATCTCAAGAGTGATCCCACTCTTGGTATATTCTTTTCCAACAACACTGACTGCTCCATTAGTGCCTACTGTGACTCTGACTGGGCTTCATGCCCTGATTCTAGGAAGTCTGTTACTGGGTACATAGTTTTGGTAGGAGATAGCCCCATTAGTTGGAAGTCAAAGAAGCAAGAAACTGTTTCCTTATCTTTAGCTGAGGCAGAGTACAGGTCGCTCAGGAAGGTAGTAGGAGAATTGGTATGGTTGAACAGATTATTTGAGGAGTTCACTGTTTCACAGTCCAGCCCCATTGCTGTGTTCTGTGACAGTCTATCTGCTATTCACATTGCTCACAATCCAGTTTTTCATGAAAGGACAAAACATATCGAGGTTGATTGCCATTTTGTACGGAACAAACTTCAGGAAGGCTTGATTTCTCTCCACCATGTGGCCACCACTAATCAGCTAGCTGATATACTCACCAAGGCACTTACTGGAGTCAAACATCATGCCGTACTGGGCAAGTTGGCTGTGAGATCCTCCCATCCAACTTGAGGGGGGGTATTGAGATAATTAACTTATTTGCTGAGTTGTATTAGTTGTATTTGCTGAGTTGTATTTGTATAGCTCTTTGTAATTCTGAAGTTGAGAGAGTCATTTTTAATATCAATTTTTCTCTTTCTGTTCTCCCGGATATTTTCTCTCTCTCTCTCTCGAACGTTCCAAACTGCCATTGAAGCTCTTGCATGAGCTTAATCTTAGGTCAAAGTACAAATCTCAATAGTATCAAATTTAAAAATCATTAAAAAGCCTTAATGCTTTATCCTTGGTACTGAACATTGTCTCATCACGAGAATGGACCAAAAGTTTAGTTGACAATGTTGAACTGTCATAAATGACTTTGTTTGATCTCCTTGAACCTAGATCTTGGGATCTCCAGTCTTCTAGGTGGAGTTACCGCCACTATGACTTGTTCTCGGCCACAGTCCCATTCCCCTTGATGACTTCTCAACTACCTCTCTAGTTAGGCCTTTTATAAGTGGATCCGACACATTATCACTTGACTTTACATAGTCAATCATGATAATTCCTCTAGAGAGTAATTGTCTAATGATTTTATGTCTTCGTCGTATATGACGAGACTTACCGTTATACATAACGCTCCCAGCCCTCCCAATTGCCGCTTGAATATCACAATGTATTCATATTGGTGCCAACGGTTTGGGCCAAAATGGAATATCTTCCAAGAAATTCCGGGGCCATTCAGCTTCTTCACCGGCTTTATCCAAGGCTATGAACTCAGCCTCCATTGTAGAGCGGGCAATACAAGTTTGTTTGGATGGCTTCCAAGATACCGCTCCTCCACCAATAGTGAATACATATCCACTTGTGGACTTGGAATCAGTTGATCCAGTGATCCAATTTGCATCACAGTATCCCTCAATGACCGCAGGATATTTATTGTAGTGCAAAGCAAAGTCCTGGGTATGTACTAAATACCCCAAAACTCGTTTCATGGCCATCCAATGAGATTGGCCTGGATTGCTCGTATATCGACTCAATTTACTTATAGCACAAGCTATATCTGGTCGTGTACAATTCATGATGTACATTAAGCAACCCAACACACGAGCATAATCCAATTGTGATATGCTCTGGCCTTTGTTCTTTGCTAATGCAAGATTCACATCAATTGGAGTCTTTGCAACTTTAAAGCCCAAGTGCTTGAATTTTTCAAGTACTGTCTTAATATAATGAGATTGTGACAATGCTAGACCTTGAGAAGTCTTATGGATCTTAATTCCCATAATTAAATCAGCAACTCCCAAGTCTTTCATATCAAACTTGCTAGTTAGCACACGCTTAGTAGCATTTATGTTGGCAATGTCATTACTCATTATGAGCATATCATCCACATATAAGCAAACAATGACTATGTGATTTGGAACATTTTTAATGTACACACATTTATCTTAAATCCATTTGACAACATTGTTTGGTCAAATTTAGCATGCCATTGTTTGGGTGCTTGTTTTAATCTTTAAAGGGACTTAACAAGTCTACAGACCTTCTTTTCTTTACCTGGAACCACAAACCCTTCAGGTTGTTCCATGTAGATTTCTTCCTCCAACTCTCCATTTAAGAAGGCCGTCTTAACATCCATTTGATGAATTTCAAGACCATAAACTGCAGCTAACGCTACTAACGTTCGTATGGATGTAATTCTTGTAACTGGAGAGTATGTATCAAAATAGTCAAGACCTTCTCGTTGTCTATACCCTTTGACCACAAGTCTTGCCTTATACTTGTCAATAGTGCCATCATCTTTCATTTTCCTCTTAAAGATCCATTTAGAACCCAACGGTTTATTTCCAGGAGGAAGATCAACCAATTCCCATGTATGGTTGTTCAGTATGGATTCTATTTCACTATTGACCGCCTCTTTCCATAACAATGATTCCGAAGAAGACATAGCTTCTTTAAATGTTTGAGGCTCATTTTCCAATAAGAAAGTCACAAAATCTGGTCCAAATGAAGTAGACGTTCTTTGACGTTTACTACGTCTTGGATCCTCTTGGTTAAGTGTACTTTCTTTTGTTTCTTCCCGGGGTCGTTTAGATCCTTCACCAATCGACTCACATTCCTTTTTATACGGATATATATTTTCAAAGAACTCAGCATTATCTGATTCTATAACCGTATTATTATGAATGTCGGGATTTTCTGATTTATGAACCAGAAATCGATATGCTTTACTATTAGTCGCATATCCTATGAAAACACAATCAACGGTTTTCGGTCCTATTTTTACCCTTTTGGGTTTAGGAACTTGCACTTTTGCCAAACACCCCCACACTTTAAAATAATTCAAGTTGGGCTTCCTTCCTTTCCATTTTTCATATGGAATGGATTGTGTTTTGCTATGGGGTACTCGATTTAGTATTCGGCTAGCCGTAAGAATGGCTTCCCCCCACAAGTTCTGTGGCAAACCAGAACTTATCAATAATGCGTTCATCATCTCCTTTAATGAACGATTCTTTCTTTCTGCAATCCCATTGGATTGGGGCGTGTAAGGGGCCGTTGTTTGATGAATAATTCCATATTCTAAACATATTTGTTCAAAAGGAGATTCATATTCACCACCCCTATCACTTCTTATCATTTTGATTTTCTTATTAAGTTGCGTTTCAACTTCATTTTTGTATTGCTTGAATGCGTCTATTGCTTCATCTTTACTATTAAGTAAGTAAACATAGCAATATCGAGTACTATCGTCAATAAAAGTTATGAAATACTTTTTTCCACCGCGAGATGGTATTGACTTCATGTCACAAATATCTGTGTGAATTAAGTCTAAAGGATTTGAATTCCTTTCAACCGACTTATAAGGATGTTTAACATACTTAGATTCCACACATACTTGACATTTTGATTTGTCACATTCAAACTTGGGCAATACTTCCAAATTAATCATTTTCCGTAAGGTTTTATAATTGACATGACCCAAACGTATATGCCATAATTCATTTGACTCAAGTAAGTAAGACGAAGCTGAAATTTTATTATTATTTTCAACAACCATTACATTCAGCTTGAAAAGGCCCTCAGTGAGGTAACCTTTTCCTACAAACATTTCATTCTTACTTATTACAACCTTATCGGAAACAAAAACACATTTAAAACCATTCTTAACAAGAAGTCCAGTAGAGACTAAATTCTTCCTAATCTCGGGAACATGAAGGACGTTGTTCAAAGTCACCACTTTGCCGGAAGTCATTTTGAGAAATATCTTCCCACATCCTTCAATCTTCGCCTTTGAAGCATTTCCCATAGAAATCGTCTCATCGGGTCCAACAGGAGCATAAGAAGCAAAAGCTTCTCTAACAGCACAAACATGGCGAGTGGCTCCAGAATCAATCCACCACTCTTTAGGATTGCCCACCAAGTTGCATTCGGAAAGCATGGCACATAAATCATCAACATCATCATGCTTTTCAACCATGTTTGCTTGACCCTTCTTCTTGTCTTTCTTCGGAGCACGACACTCCGTAGATTTGTGTCCGGTTTTTCCACAGTTGTAGCAGTTTCCACTGAACCGCTTCTTGCTTGGGTTGTATTTCGGTCCAGAAGCCTTCTTCCTCTTTTTGTTCTCTTCAACAATATTTGCTCCCATTATTGTTGAGTTTCCACGGCCTCTCTTTTCAGCAGCTTTGTTGTCCTCTTCGATTCTCAACCGAACAATGAGATCTTCAAGGGACATCTCCTTGCGTTTGTGTTTCAAGTAGTTTTTGAAGTCCTTCCACAAAGGAGGCAACTTCTCAATCATCGCTGCTACTTGAAATGCTTCATTGATGACAAGACCTTCAATGAAATTTCTATTAGTAAAAATACTAAGATTATTACTTTCAACATCAATATTAATTTGATTTATACCTTCAGCAAGGAGATCGTGAATAATCACTTGCGATTCCTGAACTTGGGTAATAACAGACTTGCTATCTACCATTTTGTAGTCCAAAAACTTTGCAGCAACAAACTTTTTCTACCCGGCATCTTCGGTTTTGTATTTCTTTTCAAGCGCAGTCCACAGTTCCTTTGACGTTTCCACGCCACTGTAGACGTTATACAAAGCATCCTCCAGCCCGCTTAGAATATAATTCTTGCACAAAAAATCTGAATGCTTCCACGCCTCAATCACGAGAAAGCGTTCAGTTTCTGGAGTTTCATCGGACAGCACAGGAACATCTTCCTTGATGAACTTCTGGAGACTTAGAGTAGTCAAATAGAAGAACATCTTTTGCTGCCAGCGCTTGAAATCAATCCCGAAAAATTTTCTGGGTTTCTCCGCTGGTGCCAATGCTGCCGGTGTCGTTCGGCTTGTTGAGGCATTGGCAGTCACCATTGGAACAGCTTGGTTCTCATTCTCATTAGTCATTTCTGTAAAAGAATGACACAAACGTTAAAACCACGTAGATTTTAATAGAGTACAAAACCACAAAGGTTTTACTCTTCCAGAAACAGTAAGTACAAATACAGAAAATATATTAAATTCCTTAAGCTTGTTACTAGACTGTATTTGTAAAATAATTCTGGAAATATAAATGAATATAAACAGAAATGAACATAAACAGAAATGACATAAAACCAATTCGAGCCCACTGAATTCACAGTGTTTCCTTAAGGAATTTAATCCCCTCCTAGTACCCAAGGTTATGGATTATTTCCTCCCAGGATAGAACGAATTACACACTGGTGTAGTGGTACTTCAAACCCAGTATTTCAGCGAACACAAAGTTCGGTAGCAAATCACACTTACTTTTTACTTTGTTTGATGCTAAAAGTATACAGAAGAAGGAGAGAAAACTCAGAAAATCGTAGTGAAATTCTGAGCAAAATAGTGTTGTATTTATAGCCAAAGTTGGGCTGAAATCTGAAGAGGTGCAACTCTTCAGAATGACTGTTTATGCAAAACGCCCACAGCATAAATACCATTACATAAATGGCCATTTACTAAATAATAAAGAGGGAAAATTGAAGAGGGTAGTTACTTTTCTGTTACCGAAACAGAAAAACGGATTGGATTTAATATTAATATTTAATATTAATATTATGTTATTAAAACAAATATTTCTGTTAATATTTTACTATTCACAAATAAATTTGGTCCAAAAATTTAATCAATCAATCGATCATTTGACCGAATCCGAATCCGAATCCGAATCCGAAGCCGAAGCCGAAGCCGAGCGAGCGACGACGACGGCGCGAGGCTTGCCTTCTTCTCAACTCTTTAAGAGCTAGAAGAAGAGCAATTGCTTATATACCCATAAAAAACCTCTTCCTCTTCCAATATGGGACTATGCCCATTTGCCAAGGGGGGGGAACTTAAAATTTTACTCAAAAATTTCATTTCCCTCCATTTCCCATTCACCCTATTTTAAGTATTTAATATATATTAATTAAATACATCCAAAATCCAACAATCCCCCACATGAATGGGGAATGTCTATATCACGGAAGTATGCATGAAAAACTGTGTGATTCGCAAGTAAGGATTAATTGCATCTGGATAAGTAGGTTTCCCTTTGAACTTTCCGTAGTGAACTTATGTCGGATATACTCGATCAATCGGTAGATTTGATATCTTTGAACCGTCGAACTACCTAGACAACCATAAGTCACACAACCAACCCTTAACCGTCTTTGGATCTCATTGTTGTGTTCGTTTCAGCCATGAACACCGCCTGGTTTCATAAGTGCGTAGAGAACTGGCCTTACAATGTTCTCCTTGAAGCGGCTAACACTTCACACTTACATAGGTGATTCCTAAACGTGTCATCCCGTAGATACACTATTTGATATACCCCGTATCAAATTTAGAAATCATTAAAAAGCCTTAATGCTTTATCCTTAGTACTAAACATTATCTCATCACGAGAATGGACCAAAAGTTTAGTTGACAATGTTGAACTGTCATAAATGACTTTGTTTGATCTCCTTGAACCTAGATCTTGGGATCTCCAGTCTTCTAGGTGGAGTTACCGCCACTATGACTTGTTCTCGGCCACAGTCCCATTCCCCTTGATGACTTCTCAACTACCTCTCTAGTTAGGCCTTTTGTAAGTGGATCCGACACATTATCACTTGACTTTACATAGTCAATCATGATAATTCCTCTAGAGAGTAATTGTCTAACGGTTTTATGTCTTTGTCGTATATGGCGAGACTTACCGTTATACATAACGCTCCCAGCCCTTCCAATTGCCGCTTGACTATCACAATGTATGCATATTGGTGCCAACGGTTTGGGCCAAAATGGAATATCTTCCAAGAAATTCCGGAGCCATTCAGCTTCTTCACCGGCTTTATCCAATGGCTATGAACTCAGCCTCCATTGTAGAGTGGGCAATACAAGTTTGTTTGAACGACTTCCAAGATACCGCTCCTCCACCAATAGTGAATACATATCCACTTGTGGACTTGGAATCAGTTGATCCGGTGATCCAATTTGCATCAAAGTATCCCTCAATGACCGCAGGATATTTATTGTAGTGCAAAGCAAAGTCCTGGGTATGTACTAAATACCCCAAAACTCGTTTCATGGCCATCCAATGAGATTGGCCTGGATTGCTCGTATATCGACTCAATTTACTTATAGCACAAGCTATATCTGGTCGTGTACAATTCATGATGTACATTAAGCAACCCAACACACGAGCATAATCCAATTGTGATATGCTCTGGCCTTTGTTCTTTGCTAATGCAAGATTCACATCAATTGGAGTCTTTGCAATTTAAAAGCCCAAGTGCTTGAATTTTTCAAGTACTGTCTTAATATAATGAGATTGTGACAATGCTAGACCTTGAGAAGTCTTAATGGGTATCTTTAATTCCCCTAGAACTTAAATCTAAGCAACTCCCAAGTCTTCT
>NW_017683496.1:0-258 GCF_001879085.1 Nicotiana attenuata
TTCCCTAGTCGCCCTATGCCAATATTAGTGCTCGAATAACTGAGTTATGCCTTTTCAGACATAGGGCCTCCACTCACTAGTCACCTTTTGCCAACATTAGGGCTCCAATCCCTGAGTTCTGCCTTTTTAGACATAGGGCCTCCATTCCCTAGTCGCCTTTTGCAAACATTAGGACTCTAATCACTGAGTTGAGCCTTTTAGACATAGGTCCTCCATTCCCTAGTCGCCTTTTGCCAACATTAGGGCTCCAATCCCTGA
>NW_017683496.1:5261-8425 GCF_001879085.1 Nicotiana attenuata
AGTCGCCTTTTGCCAATATAAGGGCTCCAATGCCTGAGTTGTGCCTATTAGACATAGGGCCTCCATTCTCCAGTCACCTTTTGCCAACATTACGGCTCTAATCCCTGAGTTGTGCCTTTTTAGACGTAGGACTTCCATTCCCTAGTCGCCCTATGCCAATATTAGTGCTCGAATAACTGAGTTATGCCTTTTCAGACATAGGGCCTCCACTCACTAGTCACCTTTTGCCAACATTAGGGCTCCAATCCCTGAGTTTTGCCTTTTTAGACATAGGGCCTCCATTCCCTAGTCGCCTTTTGCAAACATTAGGACTCTAATCACTGAGTTGAGCCTTTTAGACATAGGTCCTCCATTCCCTAGTCGCCTTTTGCCAACATTAGGGCTCCAATCCCTGAGTTGTGCCTTTTTAGACATAGGGCCTCCATTCCCTAGTCGCCTTTTGCCAACATTAGGGCTCCAATCCCTGAGTTGTGCCTTTTTAGACATAGGGCCTCCATTCCCTAGTCGCCTTTTGCCAACATTAGGGCTCCAATCCCTGAGTTGTGCCTTTTTAGACATAGGGCCTCCATTCCCTAGTCGCCTTTTGCCAACATTAGGGCTCCAATCCCTGAGTTGTGCCTTTTTAGACATAGGGCCTCCATTCCCTAGTCGCCTTTTGCCAACATTAGGGCTCCAATCCCTGAGTTGTGCCTTTTTAGACATAGGGCCTCCATTCCCTAGTCGCCTTTTGCCAACATTAGGGCTCCAATCCCTGAGTTGTGCCTTTTTAGACATAGGGCCTCCATTCCCTAGTCGCCTTTTGCCAACATTAGGGCTCCAATCCCTGAGTTGTGCCTTTTTAGACATAGGGCCTCCATTCCCTAGTCGCCTTTTGCCAACATTAGGGCTCCAATCCCTGAGTTGTGCCTTTTTAGACATAGGGCCTCCATTCCCTAGTCGCCTTTTGCCAACATTAGGGCTCCAATCCCTGAGTTGTGCCTTTTTAGACATAGGGCCTCCATTCCCTAGTCGCCTTTTGCCAACATTAGGGCTCCAATCCCTGAGTTGTGCCTTTTTAGACATAGGGCCTCCATTCCCTAGTCGCCTTTTGCCAACATTAGGGCTCCAATCCCTGAGTTGTGCCTTTTTAGACATAGGGCCTCCATTCCCTAGTCGCCTTTTGCCAACATTAGGGCTCCAATCCCTGAGTTGTGCCTTTTTAGACATAGGGCCTCCATTCCCTAGTCGCCTTTTGCCAACATTAGGGCTCCAATCCCTGAGTTGTGCCTTTTTAGACATAGGGCCTCCATTCCCTAGTCGCCTTTTGCCAACATTAGGGCTCCAATCCCTGAGTTGTGCCTTTTTAGACATAGGGCCTCCATTCCCTAGTCGCCTTTTGCCAACATTAGGGCTCCAATCCCTGAGTTGTGCCTTTTTAGACATAGGGCCTCCATTCCCTAGTCGCCTTTTGCCAACATTAGGGCTCCAATCCCTGAGTTGTGCCTTTTTAGACATAGGGCCTCCATTCCCTAGTCGCCTTTTGCCAACATTAGGGCTCCAATCCCTGAGTTGTGCCTTTTTAGACATAGGGCCTCCATTCCCTAGTCGCCTTTTGCCAACATTAGGGCTCCAATCCCTGAGTTGTGCCTTTTTAGACATAGGGCCTCCATTCCCTAGTCGCCTTTTGCCAACATTAGGGCTCCAATCCCTGAGTTGTGCCTTTTTAGACATAGGGCCTCCATTCCCTAGTCGCCTTTTGCCAACATTAGGGCTCCAATCCCTGAGTTGTGCCTTTTTAGACATAGGGCCTCCATTCCCTAGTCGCCTTTTGCCAACATTAGGGCTCCAATCCCTGAGTTGTGCCTTTTTAGACATAGGGCCTCCATTCCCTAGTCGCCTTTTGCCAACATTAGGGCTCCAATCCCTGAGTTGTGCCTTTTTAGACATAGGGCCTCCATTCCCTAGTCGCCTTTTGCCAACATTAGGGCTCCAATCCCTGAGTTGTGCCTTTTTAGACATAGGGCCTCCATTCCCTAGTCGCCTTTTGCCAACATTAGGGCTCCAATCCCTGAGTTGTGCCTTTTTAGACATAGGGCCTCCATTCCCTAGTCGCCTTTTGCCAACATTAGGGCTCCAATCCCTGAGTTGTGCCTTTTTAGACATAGGGCCTCCATTCCCTAGTCGCCTTTTGCCAACATTAGGGCTCCAATCCCTGAGTTGTGCCTTTTTAGACATAGGGCCTCCATTCCCTAGTCGCCTTTTGCCAACATTAGGGCTCCAATCCCTGAGTTGTGCCTTTTTAGACATAGGGCCTCCATTCCCTAGTCGCCTTTTGCCAACATTAGGGCTCCAATCCCTGAGTTGTGCCTTTTTAGACATAGGGCCTCCATTCCCTAGTCGCCTTTTGCCAACATTAGGGCTCCAATCCCTGAGTTGTGCCTTTTTAGACATAGGGCCTCCATTCCCTAGTCGCCTTTTGCCAACATTAGGGCTCCAATCCCTGAGTTGTGCCTTTTTAGACATAGGGCCTCCATTCCCTAGTCGCCTTTTGCCAACATTAGGGCTCCAATCCCTGAGTTGTGCCTTTTTAGACATAGGGCCTCCATTCCCTAGTCGCCTTTTGCCAACATTAGGGCTCCAATCCCTGAGTTGTGCCTTTTTAGACATAGGGCCTCCATTCCCTAGTCGCCTTTTGCCAACATTAGGGCTCCAATCCCTGAGTTGTGCCTTTTTAGACATAGGGCCTCCATTCCCTAGTCGCCTTTTGCCAACATTAGGGCTCCAATCCCTGAGTTGTGCCTTTTTAGACATAGGGCCTCCATTCCCTAGTCGCCTTTTGCCAACATTAGGGCTTCAATCCCTGAGTTGTGCCTTTTTAGACATAGGGCCTCCATTCCCAAGTCGCATTTTGCCAACATTAGGGCTCCAATCCCTGAGTTGTGCCTTTTTAGACATAGGGCCTCCACTCCCTAGTCGCATTTTGCAAACATTAGGGCTCCAATCCCCGAGTTGTGCCTTTTCAGACATAAGGCCTCCATTCTCCAGTCGCCTTTTGCCAACATTAGGACTCGAATCCCTGAGTTGTGTCTTTTCAGACATAGGGCCTCCACTCCCTAGTCGCCTTTTGCCAACATTAGGGCTCCAATCCCTGAGTTGTGCCTTTTAGACATAGGGCCTCCATTCCC
>NW_017683497.1:0-8425 GCF_001879085.1 Nicotiana attenuata
GTTTTTCCTACAGGTTCAGGGCCATATACAATTTATTGTGATGCATCTCGTATTGGACTTGGTGCGGTGTTGATGCAGGATGGCAAGGTCATTGCTTATGTTTCACGGCAGTTGAAGATTCATGAGAAGAACTATCCAGTCTATGATTTGGAGTTAGCAGCCATTGTTCACGCGCTGAAGATTTGCAGGTACTATCTGTACAACGTGTCATGTGAGGTGTTCACGGATCACAAGAGTCTACAGTATTTGTTTAAGCAGAAGGAGCTAAACTTGAGGCAGAGAAGGTGGTTGGAGCTATTGAAAGACTATGATATCACCATCTTATACCATCCGAGAAAGGCCAATATAGTGGCCGATGCTTTGAGTAGGAAGTCAGCCAGTATGGACAGTCTTGCGTATATTCCGGTCGGTGAGAGACCGCTTGCTTTGGATGTTCAGGCTTTGGCAAATTAGTTCGTGAGGTTGGATTTCTCTGAGCCCAGCTGTGTGTTAGCTTGCACAGTCGCTCGTTCTTCGTTATTGGAGCGTATTCGAGATCAGCAGTATGATGATCCCCATTTGTGTGTCCTAAAGGACACAGTGCGGCACGGAGGTGCCAAGCATGTTACAGTTGGAGATGACGGAGTTTTGAGGCTGCAGGGTCAAGTTTGTGTGCCTAATGTGGATGGACTTCGAGAGTTGATTTTAGAGGAGGCCTATAGTTCCCGGTACTCTATTCATCCGGGCGCTGCTAAGATGTATCAGGATTTGCGACAGCATTATTGGTGGAGGAGGATGAAGAAGGATATTGTTGCATATGTGGCTCAGTGTTGGAATTGTCAGCAGGTAAAGTACGAGCATCAGAGACCTGGTGGTTTAATCCAGAAGATTAAGATTCCTGAGTGGAAGTGGGAGCGTATCGCTATGGACTTTGTTGTTGGACTCCCACGGACTCAGAGGAAGTTCGATGCAGTGTGGGTTATTGTTGATAGGTTGACCAAGTCAGCACATTTCATTCCTGTGGCAGTCTCCTATTCTTCAGAGAGGTTAGCTGAGATCTATATCCAGGAGATTTTTCGCCTTCATGGTGTGCCCGTGTCTATCATTTCGGACCGAGGTACGCAGTTTACCTCGCATTTCTAGAGAGCAGTGCAGCGTGAGTTGGGCACACGGGTCGAGTTGAGCACAGCATTTCATCCTCAGACGGACAAGCAGTCCGAGCGTATTATTCAAATTTTGGAGGATATGCTCCGAGCTTGTGTTATTGACTTTGGAGGCTTGTGGGATCAGTTTTTGCCTTTAATGGAGTTTGCCTACAACAACAGTTACCAGTCGAGCATTCAGATGGCTCCTTATGAGGCTTTATATGGTAGGCGGTGTCGGTCGCCGGTTGTGTGGTTTGAGCCGGGAGAGGCTCGGTTGTTGGGTACGGATCTAGTACAGGATGCCTTGGACAAGGTCAGGATCATTCAGGACAGGCTTCGTACAGCTCAGTCCAGGCAAAAGAGTTACGCCGACTGTAAGGTTCGTGATGTGGCATTCATGGTTGGCGAGCGAGTGTTGCTTCGGGTGTCGCCTATGAAGGGTGTGATGAGATTTGGGAAGAGGGGCAAGCTTAGCCCTAGGTTCATTGGCCCGTTTGAGATTCTTGATCGAGTGGGAGAGGTAGCTTACAGACTTGCGTTGCCGCCGAGTTTATCCGTCGTGCACCCAGTGTTTCATGTGTCCATGCTTTGGAAGTATCACGGCGATCCATCCCACGTGTTAGATTTCAGCACTGTTCAGTTGGACAAGGGCTTGTCCTATGAAGAGGAGCCGGTAGCCATTCTAGATCGGCAGGTTCGTATGTTGAGATCGATGAGTTTCCCTTCTGTTCGTGTTCAATGGAGAGGTCAGCCTGCTGAGGCATCGACCTGGGAGTCCGAGTACGATATGCGGAGCCGATATCCCCATCTTTTCTCCGACTCAGGTACTTCCTTCTTATGTCCGTTCGAGGACGAACGGTTGTTTTAGAGGTGGAGGATGTGATGACCCAAAAGGTCATCACTTATTTTGGAAATAATTCTGTGTTCTGAGGCCTTAAAACCTCCTTTTTGTCTCACCTCAATTTGCGTGCGCAGTCCGAGCGTGTATCCGGAAAGCCATTATGAGAAAATCTGTGAAAAATGATGAGTTTTGCTTTTAAAATGAATCTAGGTTGACTTCGATCAACATTTTGGGTAAATGGACCCGGAACCATGATATGACGGTCCCAAAGGGTCCGTATGAAAATATGGAACTTAGGCGTATGCCCGGAATTGAATTCCGAGGTCCCAAGCCCGAGAAATGAATTTTTGAAAAAAAAATGTTTAACAGAAATTTTAAGAGTTTTTGGAAATTTGAATGTATTTGAAAGTGATGGTATCGGGCCCGTATATTGGTTACGAAGCCCGGTACAGGTCTTATATGGCGTTTAGATTGAGCCTGTAAGATTTGGTAAGAAACGGACTTGAAATGACGTGAATCGGACCCTCGGTTGTGAAATTTGAAACTTAAGTGTTCTTGAGAATTTTCTTTGATTTTGATGCTAAATTCGTTGTTAAAGCTGTTAATTGGCGATTTGATCTCATGAGTAAGTCCCTATGATATTTTTGAGCTAGTATGCATGTTTGGTTTGGAGCCCCAGGGGCTCGGGTCAGTTTTGCATAGGTTTCGGGATGTTTTTACACTTAGAAAGGTTGCAGGTTTTCAGTTTTTGGTATTTAAGGACAATTCCTTCTACGCGAACGCGAGAACCAGGTCGCGAACGCGAAGCCTTGGGGGTGCTACCCTTCGCAAACGCGGACCTGCTATCGCGAACGCGAAGGCCTTTTGGCCGGGACAGGGGGAAAGGGATTTTTGTTCTACGCGAACGCGATGGCTTGAGGAGCTAAAGCTCCGCGAACGCGAGCCACAAAACGTGAACGCGAAGGCAACTGGGCCTGACCCTTCCCGAACGCGACAGGCCCTTCGCGAACGCGAAGAAGTCCTGTCTAGTGAATTAAAAACAGTAGCAAAATCGGGATTGAGTCCATAGTTTCATACTTTCAAAACTAGAGAGCATTGAGGCGATTTTCAAAGAACAAGTTCTTCCCCAAAGCATTGGTATATGATTCTAAACCTTTTTCTTTCGTTTTTCCATTGCATTTCATCAATCTTCGTCCAAAAATCTAGGATTTTTATGGTAGAAATTAGGAATTTGGGTAGAGTTAGGGCTTTTTGTTTAATTGGGATTTAGACCTCGTTTTGGGGTTGGATTTCAAAACTAATTGCATATTTGGGCTCGTGGGTGAATGGGTTATCGGGTTTTGGTCTGAACCTCGAGTTTCGACCAAGCGGGCCCGGGGTCGATTTTTGACTTTTTGGGGAAAATGATAGAAAACCTATAATTAAGCATTGGGTATGAATTCTTTAGCATTTATTGATGTTGATAAATTAATTTGGTCTAGATACAAGTAATTTGGAGGTGAATTCTAAAGGAAAAGCGGTGTTTGAGGCTTGAGTTAGCCGTGGAAGTTCGAGGTAAGTGTTTGGTCTAACCTTAGCTTGAGGGATTAGGAGTTGTGTCTTATTTGCTATGTGTTAATTGTGGAGTACGACGTATAGGCATGGTGACGAGTATCTATACGTCGGTGTCAAGCATGCCCGTGAGTCTAGTATTGTAATTGTTGTGACTCCGTTGTGACTTATTCATGCCTAATATGATGATTATCATTATTGGTGCCCTTGCCGGGATGTTATTGTTTATGATATTGTCTCCCTTGCCGGGATGTTATTGTCTCCCTTGTCGGGATATTGTTGTTGTACTCTTGTGCCCTTGCCGGGATTCCTTGTGATTGATTTTGATATATGAAATGGGAGTGGGTTGCACGCCTGCAACGAGATATATGAAATGGGAGCGGGTTGCACGCCTGCAACGAGATATATGAAATGGGAGCGGGTTGCACGCCTCCAACGAGATATATGAAATGGGAGCGGCCTGCACGCCTGCAACAAGATATATGAAATGGGATCGGGTTGCACGCCTGCAACAAGATATTTGAAATGGGATCGGGTTGCATGAGATGAAAGTGAATACTGTGCTTGTTTCTATTATCCTTGTTAGAATACTGTGTTTATTTCTCTTATTCTTGTTAGCAACTGAATTTTGGTTTCTCTATATTCCTCTTTGGTATTCTGTTGTTATCTGATACTCCCCGCAGCATGCTTTTCCCCTCCCATCTTTAACTGTAAATGTCTGCCTTTATTTTCCGCTGTATATGATTTAACTGCACAGGTTTATTTGGTAGTCTGGTCCTAGCCTCGTCACTACTTCGCCGAGGTTAGGCTAGGAACTTACTAGCACATGGGGTCGGTTGTGCTGATACTACACTCTGCACTCTTTTGTGCAGATCCCGATACTGTAGCTTTTGGACCGTAGTGAGGTTGCTGCTTCCAGTTCATCAGGCGACCCGAGGTAGTTCTGCAGGCGTCCGCAGGCCTTGGCGTCTCCTTCTATCCTTTCATTCTGTTTCTTTTATGTATTTCGGAGACAGCGTTGTATTTGTCTTTCGGACCCTTATTTGTAGTATTCTCAGACAATCTGTGAAATTGTGACACTAGTTCTGGGTAGTTTACGTTATAGATTGGTATTGGTATTATTATTAAAATATTACATTTCAGTCTTCCGCTTATTAAATTCCGTTGTTTATATTATGTTGGTTCTTAATTGTTAATGGATTAAAATGGGAAAAAAATAAATAATACAAATGGTTAGCTTGCTTAGCTTTCACTAGTAGGCGCCATCACGACTCTCGAGAGTGGGAAATCCGAGTCGTGACAAATACAATAATTTGTCAAGCTATAATCCAATGTTTCACGCCATGAATACACTCGAATACAACAACTGATTAGCTGGACTTCCCTGATTCACACCTATTTTTGCTACTGTATTCATGAATATAGTAGCTTAAATACATCTAATACATCTTATAACAACAGAAAACGTATCTACAATCCGTAATATAGCAAATGGTATCTATAGATAGCTAATTACCACTAAAAGATAGTGCTTTATGAAAATTTCTCAAGAAAATAACTGAACACAAGCCCAATTCAAAGTCAAAAGGGCCCAATAGTAGTAGTTGGACATAGCCCAGTCGAATAATGAGTGGGCCTTGTGACATCAAAGGTCCAAACTGGTATTTGCCAATTGCTATTTATATGAGGGAAACTTACACAAATGTCCCAAATAAATCTCAACTTACTAACCTCTAGCCATTAGTCATAGTCTTACCAAAACTAGCCAACAAAAATTGAAAAACCAAATAATAGGGTTCTTTCTCTCAAAGAATCACATGCAAAAATCACCTTTCATATTTTTAAGTGTGATTAGCAACATTAGATACAAGACGGAAAAGAAATTTCATGGACGGGGTAGCAAATAAGGTAATGAAATACAAAAATCTATACAAATATTCCAAAAATCTAAACAAAAAAGGAACTTTTTCAATGGGTATAGTTGAAATTCATTGAAAATATATAGATAAGTCAATATACAAAATTTGAGGAAGATTTGAGGTGATTTGGAGTGGTCTTGTATCAAAATTCATAATTAGATCGAGTTCAAAAAAGTCTTCTGTGACACATGTATCAAACATGTATCACGCATGTATCTCACACACAGGTATACATGGATATACATGTGATACACAATTGATACAAATATGATACATATGTGATACACAAATGATACACAGTGTGATACACATATCATTTTTTTTAATGTTCAGCTTTTACTTCGAATTTTCAATTCAAACCACCTCAAAACTTCACCAAATCATCCCAAAACTGAGATTCAAACTCCTTAAGTTGTGCCAAATCTATTCTAATAACACCCACTCAAAACAAAGCAAAAATTTGATATTTTTTGCTACAAATAACTAATTGGCTAATTTGGTTAATATTAGTAATATTTTATCAATTGACCAATTTTTGTAATGAGCTACCTGTAGATGGACATAGCTGGTAATTTCCCTTTAAATTATTCCCCTTCAATTAACTTCTTTTATTCCCCACAAAAATCTTGAATTTAACACTTTTACTCCTCACCAAATCTTATATAAAAACATTTAGCTTTTCCCGCCCACTGAAATTTCCACCCAAATCCTTTCCCTCTTCTCTCTCCCACACACACAGTCACACAGTGACACATACAACTGATGCAAACAATTCTCTCCAAAAACTACACACCGAAACCCTCTTAATTATCAATCTTTATGGTTTTAAAAATGCCTGATTTTGGCAATCTTTTGGACCCAAATATTGAAATTTCAAGTGAATCAGATAGCCAAATCCAGGCCCTTATTGTTTCTGACCCAAATACCCAAATGGGGTTCCCTATTTTGCATAAAGAAGATGAATTGAAACTTGAAAATAGGGTTTTGAGGCAGTGTGGTGGTGGGTCTGTGGCGAAAAGGAGTTTGGATGATTATGTTAAAGATTGGGTTCAGAGGAAAGTCAATGCTGGTGTTGATAAAAACAATTGTTTCTTGCCATTCCTTGTTCATGCTCCTAAATTGGTAAATATTCTATTTATAGTTTCCTCCTTCTAATGATTCTTGTTATTGAATTTAAAGTATGTCAGTAGAAAATGTAGTTATGTGGTTTCTACTATTACCATTTGGGATTGCATGAGATATACATTTCTTGTTATCTTGTATTTTTTCCTTATTAAAAAAAATGTAGAAAAACAATAACATTAGGCTATTTCTTATCATGTGTCTAAGTCTAGGTTGGTAGCGTTACCTAGTGGTCAATGAAGTGAGGCGAGAATTATGAGGTCTTAGGTTCAATGATATTGTTGATGAATTTAAAGTATGTTAGCTGAAAATGGGATTGTCCATGATATATACATTCTTCTTATTATCTTGTATTTTGTCCTAATAAAAATGTAAAAAAGCAAAAAAACTAGGTGATTTCTTCCCAGCTTAAGTCTTGGTGTGCAGAATTACTTGGTATTAGTTGAGGTGCCTGCAAGCTGGCACGTCATAAAAAAGCCCCTTATTCATGCTCCGGAATTGGCAAATTTCTTCTTCTATCTTTTTCCTAATGATACTTGTTAATGTATTTAAAGTATGTCAGGAGAAAATGTAGTAATCATAAATTGCTAAAGCATGCTTATTCCTTGAAGTTAGGTTTGAAATAGGTAGAGTGTTTCACGTCGCATAGAGAGAGGTTCACTTTAGGACCAGGGCAATAAGGTGTGCAATGTCGTTACTCGTAAGCTCTATCTTGAAGGGGCAACAGTAATATGTAATGATTTCACTTAATCATGGTTTGTTGCAATTCCTTTGTCCATATAATTGTGGTGTGTGTTTGTAGTTAAGTATCCCACTTTGTTGATGAAATGAGTTGTTTTCCCCTTACATGGTTTTGAGTAATCCTTGCCTCATGTACTAGCTTCTGGAGTTAAGTTAGGTGTAAGGTCTATTTTCTTAACATGGTATCATAGCCAAACCTATTCTAATTCTTAGTTACCCATTGTTGGCCTCCATGTTATGTTGTCCATGCTCCGGATGATAAAACCTGGGGATGTGGGAGAATAAATTGTTTATCTCCTTACATGGTGTTGAACAATCCTCAACTCATGGGCTAGTTTTTGGGGTTGAGTTAAGCCCAAAACCCAGTTTTAGTAATTATTCTTGAATTATAAATGTATGTATACTTTGATTTATTCTTCATTTGTGCATTTTTTTATTGAAACCCACACTTTATTATTTTTCCGCTTAAAGCACCAAGAGAACTCTATGCTATTTTTGGTTTCTAGCATTTCATAATGCTAGAGTCAAACATCATGACCTTATCTCAACATGGCTCGACTACACCTTGTCTCCATCAAAGTAACAAAGGGAATTTGAGAATCTTTATCCCATTGGCGATCGAGAATTGCAAAATAATTAATCTTGTGCTCTTTAATGCATGATATTATTGCATTTAGTATGGTAGCATACTATTGAATGAGTGGGATTGAGAAGTAATTAGCTCACACAGAAGAGCAGCCTTTTACCCTTTTCTGTTAAACGTTTTAGGAGTGCATACATTTGTTTAGATGTTATATTTGATCAATTGTTTCAATGGTTCGTAATGTTTTGTCAGGTTGAGTGCTCTGTTTGCCAAAGATTGATTTTTCCTGGTGAGGAGGTAGGATGCTCTGTTCGAGATTGTATGGGAGTTTTCCACTTAAAATGTGCGAGAGAAAGACTTGGGTTATCTTCTCCCAAAACATTTAAGTGCCCTCAGCATGTGAGTTGGATTTTGTATACATCTTGGCTGAATGATCATAAAACACATTTCTTACTTAATATGTTTGATTCGAGATTTGATTAGTACGATGTACTCTCAGTCTTTGATTTGTACAACAGTTTTAGCTTTTCACATTTTCTTTCTT
>NW_017683498.1:0-1142 GCF_001879085.1 Nicotiana attenuata
GATTTGAGTCTTCTTTGTTGATTGTATTCCTTGTACGCGAGGTGACGAGTGCGTGCTAGGATTTATTTGTGGAAAATTGCCCCTCTTAGGCTCTTAGATCCTTGTAGTCACCGAATATAAAGTTGTTCTTGATACGATTGAGTTCCCTGTTATTAGCTTCACCTTTACATGTCTTACTTGGAATTTATTTGCCTCTTTTTGGCTTATTCTTGTTGCCTAATTGACTTTTACTTGTTTCACTGTAGACATTACCCCTCTATAGTCACATTATCATTCCTAACTGCTTGTCTTTATTTGGAAAGCATTATTTCTATCTCTCGTGTAATTAATTGGTCTTAATTGGAAAGAAGTTAGATATCCTATATTCAGTTGATATTTCCTTAATTGTAATTATTTGATTCATGTTAACTTCCTTGTTGTTGAACTTAGTATTATGGAATCGTTGTTTCATATCATTTCTCCCTTGTTGAGTTGTTCTTATTGCGCTTAGTATTTCTCTGTTACGGTTATTCCTTGTGAGTTAGTTGTACCGTCTTTTGGTGAACGAAAATACCTGAGTTGATTCTCTTGCCTTGTTCCTGTATATATTGTCGTTTGTTGTGTTGTACTTGAGATTGTGACGCACGAGATTTCTGTCGTGCGGTTGAGAATACTGTGATGCATGAGGTTTCTGCTGTGCGGTTGTTGATACTGTGATGTACGAGGTTTCTGCCGTGCGATTGTGAATATTGTGATGCACGAGGTTTCTGCCGTGCGGTTGTTGATACTGTGATGCACGAGGTTTCTGCCGTGCGATTGTGAATATTGTGATGCACGAGGTCTTTGCCGTGCTGTTGTTGTTATTGATGTTTTGCACATGCGGCATAATAAGGCGGGATATGTTATATGCTTATATGTGGGTTGCGCATGTGGCGGAATAAGGAGGGAACATTGTGATGCACGTGTGGCAAAATAAGGCGGTACCTATTATTTTATTATTTGCACACGTGGCGAAATAAGGTGGGCTATGTCAGGGGATGATTGTAGAGAATTGTGACGGCCTGTGGAGGCATTCCTATTTGTTTAATAATGTGATTGTGGGCTGCTTACCGGTATGAGCTTTATTGCTTGGAAGTTGTGAGGAAACATCGTACGTGCGGTCC
>NW_017683498.1:3893-8424 GCF_001879085.1 Nicotiana attenuata
CTTATTTGTTGTTCCATTTATGAGTGCATTTTCATGATTGTACTCTGTCTACGTGATTATTCTGTTGGGAGGTTCTATGAGTGATAGCTGTGTCTATCATCCGTTCCTAGCTGTTGTCGAGAGTTATGAGGCTAGTAGTAAATTCATGTTGTCTGTTTCGGTAGGTTTGATGTGATCTCTGAGTATTCTTGGTTACGAGCTGTGATTTCTATGCTCCACCGGTGTGGGAGCCAGCCTGTATTGTAATTGTAGACGAAATTGATCTAGTGAGAGTCTCTAGATGGGTTGATGTGTGCCCTACTTATGATTCAGTAATGAGGGCGGGACCCTCGTGATTTCAGGTGATTTGATATGTTGAGACCGGGTGGTGTACTGCGGTGAGAAGTTATATCAGTATAAGATCATTGTGAGTCTTTTATATGCTTTCATTCTTTCTTGTTAGATGTTTTGTCGATTTGTGTTTTAGAAGAATCTGTACTAGTTTGATTTGTTTGTTAGTTCCTTATGTGTTTCCTTTCTCATATTCAGTCATTTCCGTTCTATGCTTCTTGAGTTTTAGCTTGTGGGGTGTGTACCCGTTGGTGTTGGCTGAGATTTGGTTATTCGGGTGTTTTGTTATGCGGTTTTCATGGTTATTGTATCATCGCCAGTGTTGTGGAGGTTTGAAAAGAGTTCCTGTTGAATATGAGGCTTATGGCCGGTACGGATTTGATCTCAGGCAAGTATTGCTATCAGAAATGGTATTGTGGGCCTATGGGTGAAGTGTCATGTTGCGTGGTTGTACCCTGTGTGTGTTGGCTTGTATTGAAATAGCTGGTTGAGACTGATACCGGATATGGATTTAGGATCGGGTCTTATGGGAACGGATGGAAGGTGAGAATTCTGGCTTGAAAGCCTATTGGTATTGTTAGAAAGGTTAAATTTCAATTGAGATGGTGTCGTCAGGCTTAAGTGGATTGGGGTGACGTGGGATCACCCGCGGGTGTATGTTGGAAGTGCGCACTCAGTGACGTGAAGACTTCAGGTATGTTCTCTATGCTCGTTCGAGGACGAACGAATGTTTAAGTGTGGGAGGATGTAACGACCCGACCGGACGTTTTTAGAATTCACGCCTCGATCCCCTATTAAACTGCTTCCCCTAAGTTTATTCTGCTATTTTGGTTTGCCGGGACATTCAGTGTTGGGATTCGGAGTGTTTTGGGACACTTAGTCCCTAAATGAGAGCTTAAGAGTTGAAAAATAGTCCGTAACCAGAACAGTGTGAAGACGACCTCGAAATGGAAATCCGATGGTTCCGTTAGCTCCGTTAGGTAATTTCGGGGTTGGGAGCGTGTTCGGAATGTATTTTGGAGGCTCGTAGCTCATTTAGGCTTGAAATGCCGAAGTTTGAATTTTTGAAGTTTCCGGTCCGATAGTGAGTTTTTGATCCGAGGGTCGGATTGGAATTCCGGAAGTTGCAGTAGCTCCGTCATGTCATTTGGGATGTGTGTCCAAAATTTCAGGTCATTCGGGCGAGGTTTGGTTAGGTTTTTGATCGAAAGTGCGTTTTGTTGGAATTTGAAGTTCTTAGGCTTGAATCTTTGATTTAATCGGACTTCCGGTGTTGTTTTAGGTGTTTTAAGGATTGGTACAAGTTTGAATGAGGTATTAGGTGTTATTGGTGCTTTTGGTTGAGGCCCCGGGGGCCTCGGGATGATTTCGGGTGGTTAACGGCAAAATTTGAGAAGTGTTGCAGCAGCTCAAGTTTTTCCCTTCTGGAACTTTCGCTTCTGCGGCATGGGAACCGCAGAAGCGAAGCCGCAGAAGCGGCCTTAGCATCGCAGGAGCGAATTTGGGCTCCCTCATCTTTTTCCGCAGGTGCGGAGGATCTATCGCAGATGCGGTTACGCACCTGCGAGGCTTCTATCGCAGATGCGGCCCTGGGTCTTTTGTGAGAAACCGCAGAAGCGGTGAGTATTTCGCAGAAGCGGCAACCGCAGGTGCGGTTTAAGACCGCAGAAGCGGAACCCTGGATTTTTAATGAAAACCGCAGAAGCGGCTCGTGGTCCGTAGAAGCGGGATCGCAGAAGCGGTCCCTTGTCCGCAGAAGCGGAAATGACTGTTCAGAAATATCAATTTCGAGGGTTAAATTTCATAAGTTTGAAAATCGATTGAGAGCTCGGGAGAAGGCAATTTTGAGTGGGTTTTGAAGAGAAAATCACTGGGTAACGTTTTCTTGATCCCTTTTCATTATATTTCATCATTATATAGCTAAATACATCATTGGAATTCGAATTTAGGATCAAAAGTTGGTTAATTTGGGGTAAAACTTCATACACCAAACTATTGGGTTTTGAGGGGGCATTTGGCCTCCGATTTGGGAGATTTTTATATGGTTAGACTCGTGAGAGTACGAGGGTTCTGAAAATGTGAAAATTATTCGATTCTGAGACGTTAGCTGGAGGGGCGTTTTGGTCATTTTTACCTATTTTCGCGCCCTAGCTTTAATTTTTATAGTGGAATCAGTTGTTTGCAATATTATTTACGTTATGTAATTGAATTGAATAGATTTGGGCCATTTGGAGTCGGATACTCGTGGCAAAGGCGTGGTTTCTATTGATATTGAGCCGGTTCGAGGTAAGTGGCTTGTCTAATCTTGT
This sequence comes from Nicotiana attenuata, assembly GCF_001879085.1. Taxonomy (NCBI): domain Eukaryota; kingdom Viridiplantae; phylum Streptophyta; class Magnoliopsida; order Solanales; family Solanaceae; genus Nicotiana; species Nicotiana attenuata. The sequence continues at coordinate 6,533 of NW_017683498.1, forward strand.
GTGGGGGACTTCCCCTTAGGATTTGAGCCTTCTTTGTTGATTGTATTCCTTGTACGCGAGGTGACGAGTGCGTGCTAGGATTTATTTGTGGAAAATTGCCCCTCTTAGGCTCTTAGATCCTTGTAGTCACCGAATATAAAGTTGTTCTTGATACGATTGAGTTCCCTGTTATTAGCTTCACCTTTACATGTCTTACTTGGAATTTATTTGCCCCTTTTTGGCTTATTCTTGTTGCCTAATTGACTTTTACTTGTTTCACTGTAGACATTACCCCTCTATAGTCACATTATCATTCCTAACTGCTTGTCTTTATTTGGAAAGCATTATTTCTATCTCTCGTGTAATTAATTGGTCTTAATTGGAAAGAAGTTAGATATCCTATATTCAGTTGATATTTCCTTAATTGTAATTATTTGATTCATGTTAACTTCCTTGTTGTTGAACTTAGTATTATGGAATCGTTGTTTCATATTATTTCTCCCTTGTTGAGTTGTTCTTATTGCGCTTAGTATTTCTCTGTTACGGTTATTCCTTGTGAGTTAGTTGTACCGTCTTTTGGTGAACGGAAATACCTGAGTTGATTCTCTTGCCTTGGTCCTGTATATATTGTCGTTTGTTGTGTTGTACTTGAGATTGTGACGCACGAGGTTTCTGCCGTGCGGTTGAGAATACTGTGATGCATGAGGTTTCTGCCGTGCGGTTGTTGATACTGTGATGCACGAGGTTTCTGCCGTGCGATTGTGAATATTGTGATGCACGAGGTTTCTGCCATGCGGTTGTTGATACTGTGATGCACGAGGTTTCTGTCGTGCGATTGTGAATATTGTGATGCACGAGGTCTTTGCCGTGCTGTTATTGTTATTGATGTTTTGCACATGCGGCGTAATAAGGCGGGATATGTTATATGCTTATATGTGGGTTGCGCATGTGGCGGAATAAGGAGGGAACATTGTGATGCACGTGTGGCGAAATAAGGCGGTACCTATTATCTTATTATTTGCACACGTGGCGAAATAAGGTGCGCTATGTCAGTGGATGATTGTAGAGAATTGTGACGGCCTGTGGAGGCATTCCTATTTGTTTAATAATGTGATTGTGGGTTGCTTACCGGTATGAGCTTTATCGCTTGGAAGTTGTGAGGAAACATCGTACGTGCGGTCCGTCTCCTTTTCGTGTTTACTAGCTGGTAGAATTTTGTTAGAAACATTTGCACAAGCATACACGTAGCTGAACACCCCTATTAGAGGTGAATTCCTCCTGATTTTGCTAAGAGTGGAGGTACGCCCTCGTTTATCCATTATGTTAGTGAGAGTGGCCCTAGTTAGCCAGTTAGTTGTCGGTATGACCATAAGATTGATGGGGCACAGGATGCCAATTGTTAGATTTCAGATGCTGGGTCTTCGCGAGTTGTGGTTTGTCCGAGACTTGGTGAAATTGTGGAAAGAGTTGGATAAGACCTTTGTGAACATCATTGTAGGATATGAGTTATTGACTTGTTTTCCCATTGCTGTGTTGTGACCTTAGGATTTGGATTGTGATTCTGCCGTCATTTCCTATCCTCATTTATTATATCCTCGTTGTTACTTGTTGTATTTTTTTTCCTTATTGTGAATTATAGCATTCTTGGTCATTCATGCAGTCTTTACATATTTATATGTCATTTCCATTGTTCCTATGATTATACTGTTTATTGACCGGTAGGTGCCTTGACTGTTCCTCGTCACTACTCCACCGAGGTTAGTCTTGATACTTACTGGGCACCGCCGTGGTGTGCTCATGCTACTCTTCTGCACATTTTTGTTGTGCAGATATAGGTACTTCCACTCAATTCTGTCAGCCTTGGAAGGAGGCGTATCGGTAGAGACTTCGAGGTATATCTGCTACGTCCGCAG
>NW_017683499.1:0-857 GCF_001879085.1 Nicotiana attenuata
CCAATCCCTGAGTTGCGCTTTTTAGACATAGGGCCTCCATTCCCTAGTCGCCTTTTGCCAACATTAGGGCTCCAATCCCTAAGTTGCGCTTTTTAGACACAGGGCCTCCATTCCCTATTCGCCTTTTGCCAACATTAGGGCTCCAATCCCTGAGTTGAGATTTTTAGACATAGGGATTCCATCCCCTAGTCGCCTTCTCCCAACATTAGGGCTCCAATCCCTGAGTTGAGCTTTTTAGACATAGGGCCTCCATTCCCTAGTCGCCTTTTTTGCCAATATTAGGGATCCAATACCTGAGTTGAGATTTTTAGACATAGGGCCTCCAATCCCTAGTCGCCTTTTTGCAAACATTAGGGCTCCAGTACCTGAGTTGAGCTTCTTAGACATAGGGTCTCCATTCCCTAGTCGCCTTTTTCCAACATTAGGGCTCCAATCCCTGAGTTGAGCTTTTTAGACATAGGGCCTCCATTCCCTAGTCGCCTTTTTGCCAAAATTAGGGCTCCAATCCGTGAGTTGAGTTTTTAGACATAAGGCCTCCATTCCCTAGTCGCCTTTTGCCAACATTAGGGCTCCAATCCCTAATTTGAGCTTTTTAGACATAGGGCCTCCATTCCCTAGTCGCCTTTTGCCAACATTAGTTCTCCAATCCCTGAGTTGAGTTTTTTAGACATAGGGCCTCCATTCCCTAGTCGCCATATGCAAACATTAGGGCTCCCATCCCTGAGTTGAGTTTTTAGACATAGGGCCTCCATTCCCTAGTCGCCTTTTACCAACATTAGGGCTCCATTCCCTGAGTAGAGCTTTTTAGACATAGGGCCTCCATTCCCTAGTCGCCTTTGCCAACATTAAGGCTCCAA
>NW_017683499.1:5678-6017 GCF_001879085.1 Nicotiana attenuata
CCAACATTAGGGCTCCAATCCCTAAGTTGAGCTTTTTAGACATAGGGCCTCCATTCTCTAGTCGCCTTTTGCCAACATTAGGGATCCAATCCCTGAGTTGAGTTTTTAGACATAGGGCCTCCATTCCCTAGTCGCCTTTTCTTTAACAATAGGGTTCCAATCCCTGAGTTGAGCTTTTTAGACATAGGGCCTCCATTCCCTAGTCGCATTTTGCCAACATTAGGGCTCCAATCACTGAGTTGAGCTTTTTAGACATAGGGCCTCCATTCCCTAGTCGCTTTTTGCCAACATTAGGGCTCCAATCCCTATGTTGAGCTTTTTAGACATAGGGCCTCCATT
>NW_017683499.1:6903-8423 GCF_001879085.1 Nicotiana attenuata
TCCAATCCCTGAGTTGAGATTTTAGACATAGGACCCCCCTTCCCTAGTCGTCTTTTTGCCAACATTAGGGCTCCAATCGTTGAGTTGAGTTTTTAGACATAGGGCCTCCATTCCCTAGTCGCCTTTTACCAGCATTTGGGCTCCAATCCCTGAGTTGAGTTTTTAGACATAGGGCCTCCATTCCCTAGTCGCCTTTTACCAACTTTAGGGCTCCAATCCCTGAGATAAGTTTTTAGACATAGGGCCTCCATTCCCAAGTCGCTTTTTTACCAACATTACGGCTCCAATCCCTAAGTTGAGTTTTTAGACATAGGGCCTCCATTCCCTAGTCGCCTTTTACCAACATTAGGGCTCCAATCCCTGAGTTGAGTTTTTAGACATAGGGCCTCCATTCCCTAGTCGCCTTTCTACCAACATTAGGGCTCCAATCCCTGAGTTGAGATTTTAGACATAGGGCCTCCATTCCCTAGTCGCCTTTTTTACCAACATTAGGGCTCCAATTTAAGTATTTAGACATAGGGCCTCCATTCCCTAGTCGCCTTTTTACCAACATTAGGGCTCCAATCCTTGAATTGAGATTTTTAGACATAGGGCCTCCACTCCCTAGTCGCCTTTTTAAACAACATTAGGGCTCCAATCCCTGAGTTGAGTTTTTAGACATATCAACATTAGGGCTCCAATCCCTGAGTTGAGATTTTTTGACAGGGCCTCCATTCCCTAGTCGCCTTTTCACCAACATTTGGGCTCCAATCCCTGAGTTGGATTTTTTGACATAGGGCCTCCATTCCCTAGTCGCTTTTTTTTACCAACATTAGGGTTTCAATTCCTGAGTTGAGTTTTTAGACATAGGGCCTCCATTCCCTAGTCGCCTTTTACCAACATTAGGGCTCCAATCCCTGAGTTAAGTTTTTAGACATAGGGCCTACATTCCCTAGTCGCCTTTTTTACCAACATTAGGGCCCCAATCCCTAAGTTGAGTTTTTAGACATAGGGCCTCCATTCCCTAGTCGCCTTTGTTTTACCAACATTAGGGCTCCAATCCCTGAGTTGAGTTTTTAGACATAGGGCCTCCATTCCCTAGTCGTTTTTTTTACCAACATTAGGGCTCCAATCCCTGAGTTGAGTTTTTAGACATAGGGCCTTCAGTCCCTAGTCGCCTTTTTACCAACATTAGGGCTCCAATCCCGTAGTTGAGTATTTAGACATAGGGCCTCCATTCCCTAGTCGCCTTTTTACCAACATTAGGGTTCCAATCCCTGAGTTGACATTTTAGACATAGGGCCTCCATTCCCTAGTCGCCTTTTACCAACATTAGGGGTCAAATCCCTGAGTTGAGATTTTTAGACATAGGGCCTTCATTCCATAGTCGCCTTTTTTACCAACATCAGGGCTCCAATCCTTGAGTCAAGTTTTTTAGACATAGGGCCTCTTTTCCCTTGTCGCCTTTTTTACCAACATTAGGGCTCCAATCCCTGAGTTGAGTTTTTAGACATAGGGCCTCCATTCCCTAGTCGCCTTTT
>NW_017683500.1:0-8423 GCF_001879085.1 Nicotiana attenuata
AGATGATTGGTAAGCAGGTGATGGAATTTGGTAAGAGGGCGGAGGTGCTTGGTAATTGGGGATAGGTTGGTATGTGAGAGGGGGTATCGGGTAGGCTTGGTATTTTACTGGGGACTTGGTTCTCTGTGCAACCATCACGACACTCACGTCCTTTTTCTTGGACGCGCCACCAGATTGTAGGGCTTTGTTGGTAGCCTGCAGTGCTTCAAAATTAGTGACCATACCGCTCTTAATGCCTTCCTCAATCCTTTCTCCTAGCTTGATGATGTCGGAGAATTTCTGTCCCTCTATCAGCATTAGCCTCTCATAATACTGTGGATCCTGAGCTCGGACGAAAAATCTGTTCATCTGTTCTTCTTCTAAGGCTGGCCTGACCTTAGCAGCCTCGGATCTCCATCGAGTAGCATACTCGCGGAATGTCTCAGTGGGTTTCTTTTTCAGATTCTGGATGTAGAAGATATCTGGTGCATTTTCTGTATTGAACCTGAACCTGTCCATGAAACTCGGACGCCATTCCTACCTAGCTTGTCCACTTCTTGGGGTCTTGGCTAATGTACCAAGATAGCGCATCGCCTTTCAAACTTCTCATGAAGAGTTTCATGCGAATCTTTTCATCTCTTCCTATGCCGACCAGCTTATCACAATATGTCCTCAGATGGACTCTGGGATCCCTCGAGCCGTCAAAAATTTCGAACTTGGGAGGTTTGTACCCCTCGGGAAGTTCGACGTCTGGCTGAATGCAAAGATCCTCATAATTCAGCCCTTCAATGCCTTTGTTTCCTTCAACGCCCTGGACTCGGCTAGTCAATTTCTTGAGTTCGGCTGCCAGGTTTTTGATGAGAGAGTCTTTGTCATCAGACTCCGGTGTGTTTGTAATGGGTTGAGTGTATTGTGGTAGGGTTTCCACATAGATGGGAGCGTGGTGGGGATAATCATTCGATGGTTCAGGGATGAGGAGTGGAGTGTTGTTGTGACATGTGTTGCAATTTTGATGAGTAGCGGGTTGTTTCTGCGGCTTCGGGATGTTCTGTGGAGGTATGGGGTGTTGAGCATTGGGAAAGTTCACGTCTGGAGTAGTGAGGGAGAATGACAAGCTCGCCAAGTTTCGGACTCGGTCTAGTTCTTCTTGAAATTTCAGTAGCTTCTGTTCGAGCTGGGCGGCACATTCTTTGGATACCTGAATACCCTGAGGAACCTCTACCCTTTCAGTTGAGTTCTCCTTTCTGATGTTGCTCAAGTCTTCCATTTTTGCTTTGTTCTTGTTTTTGATAGGACTTGGAGGAGGAGGAGGTGGAGGGCCCTTAGATCTTGTGGAGTAGGATGATGATGCCAGAGTGCACGAACTAACCTTTGGGGAGGGGAATAAAAATAAAAGAAAAAACAAAAAGGTAACAAGTTAGTATGCATTCCGAGAGGAAAAACATTGCAGTATTTAAACACATAGTGCAAGAATATAAATCGTGTCCTAATTTGGGAGCCTCGTTGTGCCCGAGGTAGGCCTAGCGATAAGTTAATTTGGAGAACTTATAATGCTAAATGCCTCATTTTATTGATAAAAATAAGACGAATCTCAAAACGACACTAAGATTGCATAAAGTAAAAATGTCACTAATGGCCATTGGCCTTATTACATTTTAAAGCGAAAAAGAAAAGAGACTCCTAACTACTTGGTCCCAGAAGGACCTTCCCCAGGTTGAATGCTCTCGTTGATCAAATCCTCCACTTCACGCAGATTCTCCAGTAAAAATGCCTTTGCCAGGCGTTCTCCTTCGTTTCCCTCGGTGTTTTGGCAATTCTCGATCCTACGGATGAATTTCCCTTCCAGATCTACTAAACTCCACTCCAAATGCCCTAGGCGTTTGTTGGCTCTGATAGCCATATCCTTCAATTCCTCGATCAACTTTTGGTTTGCTTCTTGAATTTCCTGATGCTCACTCTCGCTCTCCCTGATCCTTTTGCGCAACTGATTGTACTTAACCTGTATCTCAGCCCTTTCGTCAATGACCCTGTGACCTCGAACAGACCCGGGCTGTCCTAACCTAGCATGATCTTCTTCTAGCCAGCCTGGATAGTATGAAGTGTAGCCGACATGATATCTGTCAGGCTCTATGGAATTCCTTTCCAGGATGATCTTGCTGTTACACATGTGTTGAGCTTGACATTTGTATGGGCTATCGTCGTCTTAGAAATCAGCCCTGAAATGACTCATCTTCTCGACTTTTGGTACGACTTGCTTCCTCCCTGCCTGCCTCATGACTCGGAGAGGGACATAGGGATAAGTTCCCCTCAGACCAATGAGTATAAGGAATGGAGCGTCGCGAGAGCGGATGATGAACTCTCCAGTAGGGAACCATTCGAACATCCATTGCACCTTGTCTTCTTTCAAGTTTTCAAACAACTCTACCCATCCTCGAGCATCCCCCGGCTGAGCAAACATGTCAGGCATGTAGTTCATTCTCTTGGGATGGTGAAAGGCTATATGATCATTCCACGGCCTTCGCGGAAGCTCTTGATGATATCGACCCTTTTGGAGATGTTCTATAAGCCAGAGTTGGAGTAGTAAGTTGCAACCCTCAAAATGACTGGTCCTCGCTGACAGTTCTCCAAAGCTCGGTAGATCTCAGCAACAATCATGGGCACTATGCTGAAAGGCTGCCCTCCAATCCCTTCCATCAATGTCTTGGTGACCATGGCTAGTCTGGTGTGGGTCCTAGCCTTCTTCATAGGAAACACTATCATTCCCAAGAAGCAGAACATAAAGACGAAAACCCTCCTGTGGATATGCCCCAATGATGTGAGGGCGCATTCATCTGGATAGGTGCGGTAGGATTTGCTATGGCCGTACCTCTCATACAGGTAGTCAAAAGGAATATAGGAATCCTTCAAACAAGTCAAATCTGAGTTTTTATTCAACCCCATCATTTTGAAGAAACCCTTACCCTTGCGGTTTTCTGGCATGAGCAAACCCAGAGTCTTCCAAGTAATACCGGCTAAACCTCCTATTTCCTCGAGCAGAGGGGTCATTTTAAGGTCCTCAAATCGAAATACTGATCTATCACTGTCCCAGAATAAGGTCGCAGCCTCTATGATTTTGTTGTCCGGCTGATTTCCAAAAGAGAGGGTAAGTTTCCCAAATACTTGCGGACGAGAGTCCGGTCACTAGAATGAAGGTCCTTCCACCAACTTAGCAACCTCGGGTGAATATTGGTTACCATGCCGAATCTGGGGATTTCGTGCCTCATTTTCTGCAAAACAAAGTGTTAGTCCCTCACCCCCGCCGGACTCGACTATTTAAATCAATAATTGGCATAAACAGCATTTAGTCCTCCAAATAAATGCACAGAATATGGTGTTGTCCGTTTGGGTCCCAGACGAACCCAGTGGACTTTGGGTAAGGCTATCTTAAAGAGTCATTATGTGAACAACATAACTGACTCGACTAGGTTTGATAGTGATGCATGTACAGTTAAATAGAATAAGGTTTCTATGGGGTGCTAAACCGGTACCCTTGAGCGGACAACTCAAGAGGAAAAGGCACGGAACCGTCGACTGCACTGCTAATCGACTAGTTTTACCGCAAATATGCCTTTGCCAAATTTAGGGGATAATAATATCGGAAGAGCGCAACAACTCATCAAGCGTTGCTATGGTATTTGTTTGGCACGAGTGGAATATGATATTGAAGATGCAATTACAAGAATGAAACAAATTGTCACGTATTTTCACGTTCATAATGATTACAATAATTGCTCAAAAATTACAATGGTATTGAAGGAAAGCAGTAAATGAAAGCGTTAAAGAAAAAGAAACAAAAAGACAAGTTAGTTTCGAATAAAGGTATTAAACAAAGCAATAAAGAAAACAATAAAGTCACATATAACATGAAGTGGTAAAAGCCTAAAGAATCCCCAGCAGGGTCGCCATGCTGTCGACGCCCCCTTTTTCTAAAGCAAAATCGGGTTTACGACATTTGGGAAGACAACTCTATTGCCGTTTGGGAATTGGCTTTTGGAATTGAAGAGTCGCCACCTAATGATTAAGTGCATTAGGACACTAAGGGTTTTGAATTGGAAAACCAGAGTTCGGGTAAGGGCTAGAAATTATCTCGAGGGGAAGGTGTTAGGCACCCCTCAAGATCCACTAGTGTGGTTCCCGGCCATGCTATGTTGTGACTTTAATGAAAACAAGTATAGAAATAAATTTACACATAAGGGTTGCAAACAAGCATGTTGGAATCTATAATTTGTTTGAGGGAGAGTCTAAGTGCAAGAATTAGTCAAGACATTGAATAAACAAAGAAGAAAAAGTTAGAAGGAAAAGGAATAATGCAGTGAAAAAATTAAAGGGGAGTTCTGGGTAATTGAAAAGACAGAACTAATTGATACTAAACAAAGTAACATAAGGAAAGGGGTTCTAGGTTTATAAATCACATGGATCATCCACAAAACACCGGTAACCAATCGTACACATAGTGTTATCGTGTGATCATCATCTCCATGTCTACCCTTCCCACCCCGTTAAGGTATTAATCGCGGAATGGTATCGCTACCTACAGCGTGCTATTACCCGTCCCACCTATCAGTCCTGGAGGCTTTTAGGACTACTAATCCTAAAGGGAGGAAGCTTGGCTTTTCAGAGGTTTAAACGGATAAAATTCTAAGGCGACAATCAAAAACACATAATACACTTAATGGGGAGATAAAGCAATTAAAGGCTCAAGTAGGCCTCCTCATTTAGAGAAACGAATTATTTAGCACGTCTTACACATACTGTTTAGGTCCTTGATTAAAATTAGCGTAGGAAGAATTGATCTACCACATATTTTCCAGATAGGGAGTCCGAATTAGTCCTTCTTAGATGTAGTTGCAAAAAAACTGACGATAGATTAATTATCTAACTATCTATCTGCGTTAAACAGGGTCTATATGCATGATATCTATTGGTTCAAAGACGGGGGAAGAACGAACTGATTGCAAAAAAAAATATTTAAGTTACAGTATCGTAAGTTCTGCGAGCACTTTAAACGAATTACTACTGATTTTAAAGATGAGTGGGCAATTTTATATTTTAATCGATTACTCCTATAGGCATGCTTTCTAGGTGTTACGAATCTTGTTATGCAGAGATCTTCTAAGCAGGTCATTGATATGATTGGTTTATTTTAGGCCCTATAAGCGAAATTGCCTGATGACAGATGCACGTGCAAAAATGCAGGAAAATCCTATAGGCATATTATCTATGTGATGTGCAGAATTTTAGCAGTGATTTATTGACATAGTATATATTGCGAAGTGCAGAAAACCTATGAGCATGGTATCTATGTGAAGAATGCAGCATTTTAAAGTATTAATCCTATAGACATGTTTTCTATGTGAAAATGCAGAATTGAGAGAATATACACCCTATAGGCATGGTATCTACGTGAAAATGCAGAATTGAGAAAGTATACACCCTATAGGCATGGTATCTACGTGAAAAATGCAGAATTGAGAAAATATACACCCTATAGGCATGGTATCTACGTGAAAATGCAGAATTGAGACAATATACACCCTATAGGCATGGTATCTACCCCTTTGGCATGCATTCTATCCCATCCCTTTTCACTATACCCCAGTAGTTATTACAAGGTTCATTACAAAGCTTATGACAGACCAAGTGAATCAAAAGAATAAATGAAAATACATCAGTGATTACATCTACATCTAATCAGCCTAATCCAGACTCAAAGTCTAATAATATGAGATAAACCAACTTCCAGGATCGGATTTTTTTCAAAGCCTTTCTCTTATTTGGGATGTGTCAAAGTTCCAAGGAACTTCAAGAGTTCCAGGCAGTGCTTACACCCCAAATATTATTGCAGAACAGATTATAGTGCAGTGTGGAAGGGCCAGCCCTCAAGTGTCTAAGTTCAAAGGAAATTCAAGGTCCCAAGGCAAGGCTCACATGAGGGGCAGGACTTAAGGGCTTAGGAGTAAGTGTAAGTGCAATGAAAAGGAATTAGGGGGGAGCCAGGGCAGGCTGGTGGTCATGCCTAGCACCTGGGCTGCTGGCACACCCCTGACCAGCTTGTCAGCTTAAAATTAGAGAGTTAGGACCCTTTGAGGGTCAGGTTCAGCCATGGACAGCAATTTAGAGGCTGCCAGGCTATATCTTAACTCTATACACATAAGGGAATGGGGCTGTGGGAGATTGAAAGAGGCTGGGATCCAAAGGACCCAGTCTTAATCCATGACAACAACTTTGTATGTTGCCATGTCTTAAACAACAGCCCAAGCTCATAAAGGGGAATAAGGATAGGGATTCATTGCAGTAACAGATAGCCAAGCATAAGTAATCATTTTAAAACTGAACTCTATAAGCAGTAAATTAGGCATGGGCATAAAAGCTTGTAAGTAAACACATTGGATTTTGATGCTTGAATCAAAAGTAGGACATACCAGTTCAGAAGAGCAAGTAGGAAGAAACAGTAGATTTAGGGAAGCCAAATTGCAATCAAGAAGCAAGAGTGTAAGTTTTAGAAGAGAGTTGTGATGATTAAAATCGTGTGTGTGTTAATGAAAGAGCAGGGTATTTATAATTGCAAACAGGTGTAGCAAATAAGGCAAGAATCATAGTTTAGTAATAATTAAGGAACTATGTACCAATTAAAATCAATCAGCCTATAGACTTCCTTTAATTAAGGAGTCCAAATTCGAACGGTAATGGGCAGAAGTTATTTAAGGAAGGAAATCATGTAAATACCTCGTGCAAGGTAGAAAAATAAGGTTAAATACATGGTGGTACTTGATTTGTAAAACAAGGAAAGGGAACCAGTAAAATAACCAGTAAAGAATCCCATTGAAAGCCTTGCTCGAGTCATAAAAGAGGTAAAAGGAAAGTTTTAATTTAGGGAAAAATCATTAACAATCAATTAAGCAACATTAAAGGAATTCAGAATCAATTAACAGTTGGCAAGACCTTTGAAAGAGAAGCTCTCGTATAAAACACATAGACATGTCAAGCAAGAGGGTTTCAAAATCACAAACGCAGAAAAAGGTTCAAATTCAATTCATAAACTCGAAGTCTGAGAGTTCAAGGTTTCAAAGTAGAACCCTTGTCCAAACATAAAGCCAAATTTAGCCAAAGAAAACCCCCAAATCCTAGGGTTTTTAAACTAGAATTTGATACAGAGATGAAGAGGCAAACTATCGAGATGAGCTCAGAGACCTTTTCAGAGTCTCATGAGAAGCATACAAGCACAATAGCAAGTAGAACATAGGAACCAGTACAGGAAACAAGTTTCAAGAAAGCTTGAAAATTAAATAAGTTCAGGTAGTGTAAACTTAAAGAAACAGTCAATGAAACACATCTAGAAAGAATCCAGGCGAAGTCTGGTAAAGGCAAACAAAGGATCAAAACTCAGTAGGAAAATACAGTAGAAGAACACATAAGATAGACATGAGAGAGCATGGTGAAAAACCAGTATGAGATAGAATGGAGCATAATAAATAAATTTCATAACAAGGCAAATATAAGAACACACGAAAGGCATGTGAGTCAGAAAAGAGACAGTAAGAACATAGTAGGGATCGATTCACACCAAGAAAAGAGAAGAAGAAGAGTCATAAACATTTTAAGGACTTTCCAGAAACCCTAAACGAAAAGAAAGTGCTTTTAGTAAAGAAAATACGAGAAAAAAGGGTTTTAAAGAAACTTAAACGACAACAAGTGCAAACAATGTAACAGAATCTAAAATAATACNAGATGAAGAGGCAAACCATTGAGATACGCTCAGAGACTTTTTTTAGAGTACTCATGAGAAGCATACAAGCACAATAGCAAAGAAAATAGGAACCAGTACAGGAAACAAATTTCAAGAAAGCTTGAAAATTAAACGAGTTACAGGTAGTGTAAACTTAAAGAAACAGTCAATAAAACACATCTAAAAAGAATCCAAGCAAAGTCTGGTAAAGGCAACCAAAGGACTAAAACTCAGTAGGAAAACACAGTAGAGAAACACATGAGATAGGCAAGTGAGAGCATACCAGAAAAACTTCATAATACAGCAAATATAAGAACACACGAAAAGGCATGCGGACCAGAAAAGAGCAAATAAGGACATAGCAGGGGTTGATTCTCACCAAGAAAAGGAGAAGAAGAAGAGTCAGAAACATTTTAAGAACTTTCCAGAAACCCTAATAGAAAGGAAGTGCTTTTTGAAAGAAAATCGGAGAAAACATTTAAGCACTTAAGCGACAGTGCAAACATGTAACAGATCTAAAATAATCGGAGAGAACCTCGATATTTAGGGTTCCAGATGAACCCTAGAAATGAGAAAGGCTTCGAAAATACTCGATCTAAGCGGGATAATGTCATAAACAGACTCAAAAGACCAAGAGCCACTGGAGCAAGGCCGGAGATAGCCGGAGCTTCGAATCAGT
>NW_017683501.1:0-8423 GCF_001879085.1 Nicotiana attenuata
ATATGGAGGCAGAGCTTAGCCTCATGCGAGATTGAGACAGAGCTTAGTCTCATGCAAAGAGAAGGCAGTGCTTAGCCTTATGCAGATATGGCGGCAGGGCTTAGCCTCATGCAGGATTGAGACAGGGCTTAGTCTCATGCAAAGAGAAGGCAATGCTTAGCCTTATGCAAATATGGAGGCAGGGCTTAGCCTCATGCAAGATTTGAGACAGGGCTTAGTCTCATGCAAAGAGAAGGCAGTGCTTAGCCTTATGCAAATATGGAGGCAGGGCTTAGCCTCATGCGAGATTCGAGATAGGGCTTAGTCTCATGCAAAGAGAAGGCAATGCTTAGCCTTATGCAAATATGGAGGCAGTGTTTAGCCACATGCAAGGTTCGAGATAGAGCTTAGTCTCATGCAAAGAGAAGGCAGTGCTTAGCCTTATGCAAATATGGAGGCAAGGCTTAGCCTCATGCGAGATTTGAGACAGAGCTTAGTCTCATGCAAAGAGAAGGCAATGCTTAGCCTTATGCAAATGAACAAGTAGCAAATACGAGTAGAATATTTCTTAGCTGGAGATATATTTGCGTCTGGTGGCCTTAGTGTTAGGACTTTGGTATGCTAGAGAATACTTCGGTTATGTTCACCGTGCCTGCGTCCAAAGAAATATTGTAAGTTTTGTAAGTAAAGGTTGGTCCGTGCCTTCGTGTGCTGGCTTTGCTTCGCTCCGTTCTGGAGGCCTTGTTTGAATTGTCCTAGGTAATGCCCAGCTATCACGGGAGTAGATTTTCGAAAATATGCACTTATTGATGAAACTAGAATTATTTTAGAAAACACAGTGAAATATTGAGTAATTTATATGAGCTAATGACTGTAACACATTTCAGTAACATTACAGCTTTCTTGTATTAGAATTTTAAAGGTCCTCCATAAAAGTCTACCCCAGTTTGGTAAATGATCATTCGGCCGCTTTGTGTGTGACGAAACTTGCTGAACCTTCTCCGGAATTTTCAGAATCCTTCTCAAAATTCTGCCCCAGTTTCTGACTGTCTGGCACATGATGGCGTTGGCTGGACTTGCTCCGGAATTTTGAGGGTCCTTCTCAAAATTCTGCCCCAGTTTCTGGTGCTGGGGGAAAATGAAAATTTTATTAAGATATGACCGAACCCACAGGGCTGCCTACGTATCCCTTCTTAAACGGGAATCAGGTCAAGCCTAGTTCAATTACATCATATGAAGGAATGTAAACGATCTTAACTTAGTATCTCTTGACTGCATTTGAATTGATTAGTTTTGGCTAAACTTCTCCGTCCATTTCTGCAAGTATGAGTGCTCCTCCCGTTAGCACCCGGTGAACCATGTAAGGACCTTGCCAGTTGGGAGAGAATTTCCCTTTGGTTTCATCTTGATGCGGGAAGATCTTCTTAAACACCAACTGTCCCGGTGCGAATTGTCTTGGTTTGACCCTTATGTTGAAAGCTCTGGACATTCTGTTCTGATAAAGCTGACCGTGACATACCGCGTTCATCATTTTTCCGTATATAAGGGCCAGTTGCTCGTAGCGGCTCCTTATCCATTCTGCATCACTGAGTTCGGCTTCCTGTATGATCCTTAAAGAAGGAATTTCTACCTTGGCTGGAATGACAGCTTCGGTACCATAAACTAGTAAATAGGGAGTTGCCCAGTTGATGTGCGGACCGTAGTGCAGTATCCCAATAGGGCAAAGGGTAGCTTCTAGTGCCATTGTTTGTGATTTTCTACCATCTTCCTCAATATCTTCTTGATGTTCTTGTTAGCAGCTTACATCTCCATTCATTTGAGGCCTATATGCTGTAGAGTTTTTGTGCTTGATTTTGAAGGTTTCACACATGGCTTTCATCAGGTCACTGTTGAGATTGTTGGCATTATCAGTGATAATGGACTCAGGAACTCCGAATCGGCAAAAAATATGATCCTTGACAAAGTCCGCGACAACTTTCTTGGTTACAGCGTTATAAGATGCGGCCTCTACCCATTTTGTGAAGTAGTCAATGGCCACTAAAATGAACCTGTGCCCATTTGAAGCAGTGGGCTCGATCGGACCGATGACATGTTCCCCAGGCAGCAAAAGGCCAAGGTGCACTTGTTGCGTCGAGCTCATTGGGTGGTACCCTTATCATGTTTGCATGTACCTGACATTGGTGTCATTTCTGTACGTACCGAATGCAATCCGTCTCCATGGTCATCCAAAAATATCCAGCTCTGAGTATTTTCTTGGCTAAAACAAAACCATTCATGTGTGGTCCACAAGTTCCGGCATGTATTTCTTTGAGCAATCTGGAAGCCTCATTTGCATCAACACACCTTAACAATCCTAGATCAGGGGTTCTTCTATACAGGGTCCCTCCGCTTTGGAAGAAGTGATTGGACAGCCTCCGCAGCGTGCATTTCTGAGTGTGGTTTGCCTGCTCTGGATATTCTCCTCTTGCCAAATATTCTTTGATGCCGTGGAACCAAGGTTTTCCATCCGTTTCCTCTTCAACATGAGCACAGTAAGGCGGTTGATTGTGGATCCTCACCGGGACGGGATCAATGAAATTCTTGTCTGGATGATGTATCATTGATGACAAAGTGGCCAGTGCGTCTGCAAACTCATTTTGAATTCTGGGTACATGTTTGAATTCTACCTTTGTGAATCTTTTCATCAATTCATGCACATGATGCATGTACGGTAGTATTTTGGTGTTCTTTGTAGCCTATTCTCCTTGAACCTGATATACTAGAAGATCCGAATCACCAATTACGAGCAGCTCTTGTATATTCATATCGATGGCCAAATTAAGCCCCATGATTCAAGCCTCATATTCTACCATGTTGTTGGTGCATGGAAACCTAAGCTTCACGGATACAGGGTAGTGTTGACCTGTTTCTGATACCAAAACCGCTCCAATGCCCAATCCATTGAAGTTTACAACTCCATCGAAGAACATCCTCCAACCGTTGTAAGTTTCAGCAATGTCCTCTCCTACGAATGATACTTCTTCATCAGGAAAATACGTTTTCAAGGGTTCGTATTCTCCTCCCACAGGATTTTCAGCAAGATGGTCTGACAATGCTGGTCCTTTGACCGCCTTCTGAGTTACATATACGATATCGAACTCACTTAACAGTATTTGCCACTTGGCCAACTTCCCGGTTGGCATGGGCTTCTGGAAGATGTACTTCAGAGGGTCCATCCTAGATATGAGGTACGTGGTATAGGCACAGAAGTAATGCCTCAATTTCTGAGCCGTCCAGGTCAAAGCATAGCAAGTGCGTTCCAGCAGAGAGTATCGTGCTTCGTAAGGTGTGAACTTCTTGCTCAAGTAGTATATGGCTTGCTCCTTTCTCCCTATCTCGTCATGTTGTCCCAAAACACATCCGAAAGCTTCATCTAATACAGATAGATAGAGTAACAAAGGTCTCTCGAGTTTTGGCGGGACTAGCACTGGTGGTGTGGACAGGTATTCCTTGATTTTGTCAAAAGCCTTCTGACAATCTTCGGTCCAACTTGTTTCAGCATCTTTCCTTAACATTTTGAAGATAGGTTCACATATAACTATGGACTGTGCTATGAAGCGACTGATATAGTTGAGACGTCCTAGGAAGCTCATCACTTCCTTCTTATTCTTTGGTGGCGGTAACTCTTGAATAGCCTTAACTTTGGACGGGTCCAATTCGATTCCCTGACGGCTGACAATGAATCCCAACAACTTTCCTGCAGGAACCCCGAATGCATATTTTTCGGGGTTTAATTTGAGATTGTACCTCCTTAGCCTGTCAAAGAACTTTCTCAAATCCGTTATGTGATCTGCGGCCCTCTTGGATTTGATGATGACGTCGTCAACATACACCTCTATTTCCTTGTGTATCATGTCATAGAAGATGGTCATTATGGCTCTCATGTAAGTAGCCCCAGCACTCTTTAGACTGAATGGCATCATCTTGTAGCAGTATACCCCTCATGGCGTGCTGAAAGCTATTTTCTCTGCGTCTTCTTCATCCATCCAGATCTGGTTATAACCCGCGAAGCAATCTACAAAGGATTGGAGTTCATGGTCGACGCAATTGTCGATCAGGATATGTATGTTTGGCAGTGGAAAGTCATCCTTGGGACTTGCTCTGTTTAAATCTCGATATTCAACACATACTCTAACTTTCCCATCTTTCTTAGGAACTGGTATAATGTTGGCTAACCAGGTCGGGTACTCAACTACCCTGAGGACTTTGGCTTTGATCTGCTTAGTGACTTCCTCCTTGATTTTCAGGTGCATGTCTGGTTTGAACTTTCTGAGTTTCTGCTTTACTGGCGGACACATTGGGTTGGTAGGCAACTTATGAGCCACTATGGATGTGCTCAGACCGGTCATGTCATCATATCACCATGCAAAGATATCATCATATTCCTTTAAGAAACGAATGTGCTTCTTCTTCTCTGTCGGTGATAAGTGAATGCTTACACGAGTTTCCTTGACGGTCTCAGCGTCTCCCAAATTTACTGCTTCGGTTTCGTGCAAGTTGGACTTAGGCTTATTATCAAAGTTCTCAACCTCTCTGACAATTTCCTTAAGTATTTCATCTTCTTCTTCTGAGTCACTATCTATGTTGCATTGTCTCATGACATGTCACAGTCATCGGTTCATCAGGAAAAGTAATAATAACGCTGTAGATAGAAAAATGTGAAAGATAATAATGAATAATAAATAGCAATGCATTGTTTAAAAATTGAAGATATCCAAAACAAGTACGGCTCGATAAATCGAGCAATTATTTTGAAACAGAACGCGTCTTTAAAACAAAATTACTGAAAACATCTGAAATACCTAGTATGGCTATAGAAATAAATTTAGGCTAAATGCCAAGCTACCCAGGGACTCGGCGGGCCCGGGATGGTGTGGCAGTCCAATTCCTGAGAACAGTTCCCTTCTCCACAGTCTGAGTGGTGAGGCCTTCTTCCTCATCCTCCTCAATTATCGCATTGCAATCCATATCCTCGTTCTCTAGGAACAGATTCCTCAGCCCAGCTAAAGCTTCTTCTTCTACAGTTCCCCATAGTGTATTAGCCTGATGAAAAGTCTGACCCAGATGTGGCATGGTTGCTCGAGAGGATAATAAGGACCATGCCATGGAGACGACCAATCATCATATTCTTGCCATGTATACTGATATCCGAGCCCGAAAGTTGTGCCATGACGTTTCAGCTAGATCGGTTTAGTCATGCCCCGGAGATCCTTTCCAAGCCCTTTGCCGGGTTCGTACCCAAACCATGCCAGTATGCTTTCTATCTTGTTACTCCACCACTTGTCCTTCTCAATTGCATTGACATGTTCAATATGGTGATAAGTTTCTCCACCCAGCCTTCTTCTATTCTCGATGATCGGGATAGTTTGACTGGTATAAATAGGGTTACTCCCATCTCCGTGAATGACTACCTCCTGGTGATTCCACTCGAACTTCAATGCCTGGTGTAGTGTGGAAGCCACAGCCCCAGCGGCATGTATCTAAGGTCGACCCAACAGAAGATTGCATGTAGCTGATATGTCAAGCACTTGGAATTCAACATCGAACCAAGTTGGCCCCATCTGCAGGCAAAGGTTAATCTCCCCAATCGTGGCCCTTTGAGACCCATCAAAGGCTTTCACGTTCATACTTCCTGCCCATATCTCGTGGAAATCTTTGTCCAATCTATTCAGAGTAGTTAAAGGACAAATGTTGAGACTCGAGCCCCCATCTATTAGGACCCTAGCAATGAATTTGTCTTTGAACTGTACCGTGATATGAAGTGCCCTATTGTGT
The DNA here is from genome assembly GCF_001879085.1 of Nicotiana attenuata. Taxonomy (NCBI): domain Eukaryota; kingdom Viridiplantae; phylum Streptophyta; class Magnoliopsida; order Solanales; family Solanaceae; genus Nicotiana; species Nicotiana attenuata. The sequence continues at coordinate 5,794 of NW_017683501.1, forward strand.
CTTAACCCTTCAGGTGGTAGTTCATCCTCATGGAAGGTGATCATTTGACTCTCCAGCACTTGCCCTACCATGTTGGCCATTTCTCCACTGATGATGTTGTTGGGCATGTAAGCTTCATTTAACACCTTCATCAGATCCAAATTTTGCAATAGCAACAAGATGGATATCTGGGCGGGAGTTTTGGTTAAATGATCGACAACTGAGTAATCCCTCACCTGTACTTTCCTTCAGATACCGTCTGGCCCGGTTTCAATAATAGGTTGCTTAGTAGCTGCCTCCTTGCTTGATCCTCCCAAATGTTTGGGTGTATAGACCTTTCCCGTTTTGGTCATTCCTTGTGTAGCATCAGATTCTTCCATCTTTGCTTTTCCCTTTTGCCTGGTTTCCGCAACATAGTCCCACGGTATGGCGTTGGAATTGAAAGAATGTGTGGTTGCTACTGCCACTTTGAAAGGTGTGGCCACTTCTACCTCAAATGGAACAGGTGTGGCTGCAGGTGGTGCTACCCCCACCTCAAATAGAACCGATGCAGTTACCTCAACTTCGACTGACGGCTGTATTTGTACCACAATAGGAGTGAGTGTGACTACAGGTTTAAAGTCATCGCCTTCCCCAATAAGCCCGATTGACCCCTCGGGATCCCATTCTTCATCCGTCTCTATCACATGTACTCCGTCACCCCTGTGATCTCGGAGAGGATTGTTGAGGACGTTGGGTGTAGCCTCCTTTGCCTGTATGACCTTGTTATCGATCAATGTCTGGATCTTATCTTTCAATGTTCGGCATTCGTCAATGGTGTGCCCTTTCATACCGGAATGATATGCACAGGTTTTGTTTGGGTTGACCCATTGAGATGAGTTCTCCACTACCACAGCAGGAATAGGAGTGACATAACCAGCGGCCTTCAACCTTTCGTACAGCTGGTCGATGGGTTCAGCAATAGCGGTGTATTTTCTGGGTAGTTTGCGATAAAAATTAGGTCGGGGTTTCTGGTAATTTGGACGAGTGGGAGGTGAATGATAGTAGACTGGCTGGGTGTTATAAGTATGATAGGTGGTGGCGGGTTAAGAATATCTAGGAGATGAGGGTTGGTATGTGGGTGTAGGTGTTTGGTATGTGGGTGGCGGTGTTTGGTATGTGAGCGGAGATTTTGGGCCCTGAGCCACCATTACTGCCCCCACTTCTCTTTTCTTTGATATACCGCCTGATTGTAATGCTTTGTTTGTGACCTGCAGTGCCTCAAAATTTGTCACCATCCCGCTTTTGATACCCTCTTCAATTGTTTCTCCGAGTTTGATGATATCGGAGAACTTGTGATTCTCAATGACCATTAGCCTTTCATAATATTGTGGGTCCTGTGCCCTGACAAAGCACTTGTTCATTTGCTCTTCTTCTAGTGCTGGTCTGACCTTGGCTGCTTCCGACCTCCACCGAGTAGCATACTCGCGGAAAGTCTCTGTTGGATTCTTCTTTAGGTTCTGGATGTAGAAGACATCAGGTGCATTCTCCGTGTTGAACCTGAACCGGTCCATAAATTCGGATGCCATGCTCACCCAATTATCCCACTTCTTAGGGTTCTAGCTTATGTACCAGGACAGGGCATCTCCGGTAAGACTTCTCATGAAGAGCTTCATTCGGATCCTTTCGTCTTTCCTGGCCCCCACGAGCTTGTCACAGTAAGTTCTCAAATGAACCTTGGGATCACCTGTTCCGTCAAATATTTCGAACTTGGGAGGTTTGTAACCCTCCAGCAGTTCCACGTCTGGTTGTATGCATAGACCCTCATAATTCAGACCTTCTACCCCTTTACCTCCTTCGACACCCTGAACTCGACTTGTCAATTTCTTGAGTTCCTCGGCCATGTTCTTGATGAGCAGGTCCTTCTCAGCGGATTCTAGTGTATAGGAGATCAGTTGAGTAGAGTGAGGTACATTTTCAATATATATAGGGTTTTTTTGGTGAGTGCCAGGGATTTGGGTGTAGTGGTGGTCATCGGTTGAGTTTTGAGGGTTGGGAATAGGTTGTGGTGTGTTCTGAGGAGTGTGGTAGGTAGTGGCTTGTGGGTACTGGATTGATTGATGATGGTGTTGTGTTGGAGTTGGTATTGGTAAAGGATTGGGATTTTGAGGTGGAGTTGCATATTGATGTGGTGCGAAAGGATTCTGTGGATGCTGGTTTGATGTATTTTGGGGGGTGCTGGGTTTTTGGTATTTGTTGGATGATGCCGGGGATGTTCCGGGTGAGGGAGAGGTTTGCTAAGTTGCGGACCTGCTTAAATTCTCCTTGTAATTCCAGTATTTGCTGCTCTAATCGCAGAACCAACTCATTCTGGGCCAGAGTGCTTCGACCGTCTGAAGTTTCCGCATTCTCAGCATTCTACTTTCGAATACCACTTAAGTCATCCATCTTAGCTTTCCCGCTGCTTCTTGTATTACTGGGAGGAGGAGGAGGAGGAGGAGGGCCTCTAGATCTTGTGTGATATGCTGATGATACCAGTATGTGCGAACAAACCCTAGCGGATGGGAATAATAAAGAGTAAAGAAAACAAAGGTAAACAAGTCAGTAAGGTTCTAAAAATTTGCAGTATTAAACACATATTGCGGAATGTAAATTCGTGTCCTAACTTGGGA
>NW_017683502.1:0-3793 GCF_001879085.1 Nicotiana attenuata
AATTAGGTACCACACAAATCACCCCCCCTCTTGTGTGGAATTGACGTGTAGAACATCAATTGGTATCAGAGCAGGTTATCCTTGAAGAGGCTAACACTTTAGGAGAAGATCAACAATGAGTGCACCACCTGGAAACTGGGAAGGGCAATCCACTGCTAGGCCTCCACTTTTCAATGGTCAGTACTATTCTTGGTGGAAGAACAGAATGAGAGATCATATTATAGGGGAAGATTATGAACTTTGGGACATAGTCACTGATGGTCCCCTAGCAACCGTTAAGAAGAATGCTGAAGTAATTGATGTGCCAAAAACAAGGGCTGATTGTACTGCTGAGGACCTGAGGAAGTGGGAGAAAAATGCTAAGGCCAAGAAGTGGCTTGTATGTGGTCTAGGACCAGACGAGTACAGTAGGATCCAAAGCTGTACAACTGCTAAGGAAATATGGGACACTCTGCAAGTGGCTCATGAAGCAACACCTCAAGTGAAAAGATCAAGAGGAACACTTCTATATTCTCAATATGAGAATTTTACTATGAAGGAAGGAGAAACTATCCAGGAGATGTATACTACATTCACCACTTTGACAAATGAACTTGAATCTCTTGGAAGGATTATCCTTGAAGAAGACAAAGTTGAGAAGATTCTGACAAGGGTTCTACCAGTCACATGGGAAAGCAAAATCACTGCCATTCAGGAATCCAAGAACATTGCTACCCTCAGACTGGATGAACTAATTGGAAATTTAACTGCCTATGAAATGAGGAGACAAACCATGAAGATGGATACTCCCAAAAAGAAGAGAAGTTTAGCTCTCAGAATTGCTGAAGGTGCAGATTTGGAAGATGATGAAGTGACTATGATCACTAGGGATTTCAAGAAGTACCTGATGAGAGGAAAGGGTTCTTCAAGAGGTACAAACTTCAACAAAATAAGAGCTCCGGAGAAACAGACCAATGAGGGATGCTACAAGTGTGGTAAGACTGACCACATGATAAAAAACTGCCCTCAATGGGAAATTGAGTGGAAGAAAGAAAGAGCTGAACGAAGGAACAGGTTTAACCAAAGAAAAACAAAGGTTCAACCAAGGCTATGGTTGCTGCTTGGGGAGAAACCTCAGATGAAGACTCAGAAGATGAAGCTGAGGAGGAGCAAGCACTAATGGCCATCGGAGAATCAGATGATGAACAAGAGGTAAGTATTCTTCATCTCAAAGACAAGATTAAATTCTTGTCTAAAGAAAGGCTGGCTGAGCTATTAATAGACTTCATTGATGAGTCTGAGATAATTAATAATGAGAAGGAAGTTCTGTCTAGGGAATGTGTGATTCTAAAAGCAAAATGCAAAAGTCTAGAGTCTAGGGCAAATGAGAGTGATAACAAAAATGCTGAGTTGAAGAACCAGGTTCTTGAACTTGACAACAGTGTCCTAGAACTTAGGTCTGAAAACTTAAAACTGAAATTAGGAACAGGAAAGAAGAAAGCTGATCGCACATATCTCACTCTAGAAGAAAATTTGGGAAAAATGAAAGATGAATTATACAAGAAAGATGAATTCATTAAAGTCTTGAAAGAAGATCTAGGAAAGGTAAAACATGAACTAGACAGAACTTGCAAGTGGAACAAGGCTTTTGATGCTCTCCCCTGGCTGCAAGAGCATCATAGCAGTAACAAAAGAGGACTTGGCTATGGGACTCAAGCTCCAAAATGGGATCCAAAAAGCAAGTACCTCACTCTTCCTGAAAATAAAATCTGCACACACTGTGGTAAGACTGGCCATTACAAATATGAATGTAATGCAAAAGAAAAGGCCAGTCAAAGAAACAAAGCTTTTGTTCAAGAAAAGCACAAGCTGCCTAGTTGGGCAAGAAAGAATTTGATTCATCCTTTTGCCCATTGATGTTCCAAACGTCAATACCACACAAGAGGGGGGGGGTGATTTGTGTGGTACCCAATTTTCGATCTAGAAGAACCTGGTTCTTCTAGGTGTTCTAACTACTACTGTTTGCGGAATTAAAATATAGAAAATAAAAGAACACAAGGATTTTTACGTGGAAAACACCTGGCTCAAAAGGTGAAAAAACCACGACCTACTACTCAGTAGGATTTTCCCAAACATCCACTAAACTCAATGAGCCAAAAACAGCATTTACAAAACTCTTGTAAACCTAAGGATTAACTCTAATTCCTGTGTGGCACACAGCCTCAACTGTTGCGACACTTTCAAGTTAACTCTAACTTGTTTACTCAAAGTACCTAATACAATTGCTTCTATGAAAGCTGGAAAGGTACAAGTTTTAAATCACCTACTACAATTGAACTAGAATAAGAATAAACACAATGAAACTGGTTCTTCTATCTTGTTCAAGTAGCTGCAGACGTGCACACTCAATCTCACATAAATTGCTTGCAAAATAGCCTTGCTCTTTTGCTCTCAATTTTGCTTAACTTCAGCGTATGTGCATACCTGTAAAAGAGAACAACTCAGTTATTTAATAGATTAGTAATTAGAGTTGGATTGTGACTCAATTTCTGATCCTCCATTGAGTTTGAGTCCTAGACCAATCCAAAACCAACCCTTATCCGGATGTGTTCTCTTCTAATAAGGAGACAATCTTCTCCTTATCCCATATGCAATCTTTTCGATCAGTTCAGAAGATATTCAGAAGATATTGCTGCTTGATCCCCAAGGACTTATCTTCTTCACGTGCATCTCATGTGACAAATTCCCCCTTTTTGTTGATGACAAACTCTGCGCTTTTACTGATCAGAGAACCTGTGGAACTCAACTAACTTTTATTGATCAGAGAACCTGTGGAACTCAGCTAAAATATCATCACTTGAAAACTTTAACTTATCATTAAGGGCCAGATTTAATTAGGTCATAAACATCACTGTTCAGAAAAATAGTTTTTAAGCACAATACACAATATCTTCTCCCTTTTGGCATCATCGAAAAGTTGCATATACATGTGAATCCCAGAATATTAATCATTACTCATGGCCACTGGGGCAACTGCAAGTGAAAGCATGCTTTAGTTAATCAAAAATCAACTTGACAAAAATAACTATTAAGAGCAGAATCATCATAAAACAAGAGAAATGCAAATTGTCATTGATAAGGCAATGCTTCTACAAGACAGTCCACAAAAAGAAAGAACAAAAACAACCAACCATGAGCAAAAACAAGAAAAATCCCTAATCTGGGTCACTGGGGGGTAACTGAACTGGTTCAGAACTAGGACAAAGAGGGCTAAGGCTTTGAAGAACTAGAGGGTTGGGATTGGAGTAGGTTGAGCATTGTTTGTAGCATCCCTTCACTCTTTTCCTTTTCTTTTGCTAGTTCTGCTTTCAGCCCATTCCTTTCTTCTTCCAACTCAGCCACACGAGCCTGAAGCCTAGCAATCTCAGCATCTTTGGTCTCACATTCTTGAACCAAAGCCCTAATTTGCTATTCACTGGAGTCTTTACTGATGAACCAGGTTCAACAGGGTCTACACTTAGCAGATAGTCACAGGCCTGGAGAGTCTTGATTCCAAAGTGCTCCTTACTGGAGGCCATTTCCCATTTCTTCAAAGGAACGTTCAGCCTGTCCAGTACAGTTGTCAGAATGAATCCATAAGGAGTAGCATGAGCCTTTGAACCATTGATGACTCTGTCCAGCAGTTTGACTATGAAAGCAGGCCAATTAATCTGCTTACCCCTCACAAGACACTCCATGAGAACCAGGTCCATGTAATTTGCAGTGTGCCTCCTCTCCTGTCTAGGCAGCAGACACTTGTTCACAAACTCAAAGA
>NW_017683502.1:7476-8422 GCF_001879085.1 Nicotiana attenuata
TTTAATTGTGATCTAGTTTTGACTCCAGATGTTGGATCATTAATGATGTTCTCAATGGGATGAGAACTTTGATACTTGTGAGATTTCACCAACAACTGGTTTCTACTAGATGATTCTCCTGTGTTCTGTTGATGAGGAACAGGTTCTTGTAAAGAGTTTGTTTCATTTTCTCCCTGATTAGTTCCCCCTGTCAGGTTGCCCAGACTGGAAGAACCTGTTCCATCACCTGTTCCTTCTTTTGATGCTGCTTCAGTCAATTCTCTTACCAAGCCAATGGCTTCATCTTCATGTTCCTGTCTCTCAGAAAGAATGTTAGTTTCATCAAATACAACATGCACACTTTCTTCTACACACAGAGTTCTTTTATTAAATACTTTATATGCTTTGCTATGTGAAGAATATCCCAAGAATACTCCCTCATCACTTCTGGGATCAAACTTACCTAGGGAGTCTTTTCCATTATTGTGCACATAGCACTTGCAACCAAATGCCCTAAGGTGGGATATGTTTGGTTTTCTCCCTTTAAGTAACTCATAGGGAGTTTTCTCAACAAGAGGTCTAGTCATGCATCTATTGATTATGTACATGCAGTGTTTACAGCCTCTGCCCAGAAGGTGTGGGTAATTTGCTAGAGAGAAGCATGGTCCTTGCCATATCCTCAAGGGTCCTGTTCTTTCTTTCAACTACACCATTTTGCTGAGGAGTTCTAGGGGCAGAGAAGTTGTGATCTATACCATTTTCATCACAATATTCAGCAAATTTTACATTTTCAAATTCAGTTCCATGATCAGACCTAATGGATGTAAGTTGATTTCCTAATTGTTTCTGAGTTTTTCTAACAAAGGCAGCAAACATTTCAAATGCCTCATCTTTGGATGTTAGAAATAGTACCCAGGTAAATCTAGAATAATCATCAACAAGCACCATCACATATTTCTTTCCACCT
>NW_017683503.1:0-843 GCF_001879085.1 Nicotiana attenuata
CTGATAAGGGCATTAAATTGATGCTTGACCCAAGATCACATAAAGCTTTGGCAAAGTCTGCACTACCAATAGTGCAGGGGATAGTGAAAGCGCCAGGATCCTCTAATTTCGGGGCCGCTGAATGTACTATGGCGCTAACTTGGTGGGTCATCTTGATAGTTTCACAGTCCATTGATCTTTTCTTTGTAACCAAATCTTTCATGAATTTAGCATAACCAGGCATTTGCTCCAAAGCCTCCACCAAAGGCACGTTGATGGATAAGCTCTTCATCATGTCAATGAACTTTTTGAATTGGTTGTCACTTTTCTGCTTGGCTAGCCTTTGAGGATATGGGGGAGGTGGTCTAGGTGTGAGCACGTGATTTTTGCCCTAAGCAAATTAATTCCAAAAGCTTCAAATAATTGATTTCTTTATTATTTTACAATTTTTGTTAATTTTTGTTAAATTTTTGTGTTAATTGGTTGCATTTTTAATCATATGAAAATACAAAATATGCACTTGCATTTAGGGATTTAATTTCACAAGTTTAGTATTAATTAGGTATTAATTAGTTTTAGAACAAAATTTAAAGAAAATTGCAAAAAATAGTTTCTTTGCACTTTTAATTGTTAATTGTTGCATTTATCTTTAAATAGAGTTTTAAATAATTTTAGGAGTTAAATAGTTTAATTAGGTCTTTGTTGTGTTTTAGCATTTTATAAAATCAGAAAATATAAAATACAAATTGAAAGCAAAAAGAGAAAATGAAAAAGGAACAAAATTGGGGCTTGATAAGAAGAACCAAAATTGGCTAAAATTGGCCTAGCCCAAATTCAACCCCCCCCCCCAGATCCGCCTATATA
>NW_017683503.1:3408-6662 GCF_001879085.1 Nicotiana attenuata
GAAACAAATGTTGCAGTGTTCTTTTTAATTGAGGTTCAGTTTTGGTTAATGCTTGCTAATGGATTAAGGCTTGATAGCCTATTTCTGAATCGCTTGGCTTCAATTTCTGCTAATAGACAGCCCCGTCCAGCGTTAGCTCCTTCCTCATTGGGGCTGGCATTGGGCCTGAGTGCTTGAACCCCTCATGATCAAGGCTGCTTAATCTCTCCTTCTGTTTGGACTGATGGGCGGCCCAATATAATATGAATCCAATCCGCCATAGGTTTTGGTAATTGAAACATGGGTAATGGACTGCTGTGCCAAGCATTAGTGGAGTTAATTTGAATTGTAGAAATAACCACAGATAGAAGAATCATAAGACCTTTTAGGATATCCTTTTAAAATAAATGAAGTGCGCCCCGCCAAACAAAACACATAAATTGCGGGGCCTCCATTAGTTGCTCATGTTAAAATACTTAGAATTCGGGTGAACCGTTTAGCGAATTTCACGGTTTTCCCCAAAGATAATAAAAGCATAGCTGCTTTAGGCGCGTATTTTAATAATATTACCTTCCTGAATGCGGGTGCACATTTATGTGACCCAAATCTAAATCTCAACGGAGTCGAAATGTGTCAAAAGCCACGGGTGCACTGGTGTGACGTGGTTCGAGATACATTTTCACGACGTTGCAATTCTTATTAAAAAGACATAAAATAAAAGCGGTTAAAATAAAAGGCACATAGGTAGAATATGTTTTAAAATCAGATAAAAGCAAATACAACAGTTGAGCGACCGTGCTAGAACCACGGAACCCGGGAATGCCTAATACCTTCTCCCGGGTTAACAGAATTCCTTACTCGGAGTTTTGGTTCGCGGACTGTTAATAGAGTCATAATTTCCTCGGATCGGGATTCAACCGCTGACTTGGGACACCATTAATCTCCCAAGTGGCGACTCTGAATATTAATAATAAATCCCATTCCGACTGTCCTTTAATTGGAAAAACTCCTTTACACCCTCACAGGTGTAGAAAAAGGAGGTGTGACAGCTCTGACGACTCTGCTGGAGATCCAACCCAGAATCTCTGGTTCAGGGTTCAGAATTCGAGCTTAGATATATTGTTGTATTTGGCTTTATCTGATTTTCCTACATGTTTCATGCTAAATGTGCAAAATGTTACTTTTTACCGCTTTGACATTATCTGAACTGTATATAAACTGTGCCGAAACCCTTCTCTTCTCACCTCCGGGGATGTGCTTACTGGTTGAGACTCCCTATTCTATTAGTGTCAATACCCTGAAATAAGAAAGAGGCCGGACAAGTTACTAAGCCGGATGGCCTTTTGGTTCCCGGTACGTAGCCCCCTCCTCGACTCGAGTTGTCCGCTCGGGTACACAGTCCAGAACACATACCCAGGTTTTGAACCTAGAAGAACTTGACTTCATGCCGGATCCCTAGTAGGAACGCTTATCTGCATCACGTGCATTTTGACTTAGGGGACTCAACACAGGGGTTGGGTCCGTCTAGGACAGGTGTACCCGGAATAATGGACCATCCTGATGCATCCTACTTGTGCATTTATCTGTCTTGAACTCGCATGCTGACCGGCTTTGAATATCTGGAAAATTGAAAAACAAAAAGGGGAAAAGAGAAAATAGTAGTGTGGAGAGTTAATTACCTATATTAGAAAAACCAATGCTGCCGAATTTTTGAGAAAATGAAAAAAAAAGAAGAAAAGTTCTTTTTAGTTTGCCAATGGAAAAGAAAACAAAAGAGCTTTATTTTCAAATTAGTTTATTTTATTTGCCACTGAACAAGAAAATATAAAAAAAAAAAAGAATCTTGCTTTCAGAAATAGTGAATTTGCCAAAAAAAAAAAGTCTTGTTTTAAAAAATAGTTAGATTTATTTGCCCGAACTACGCTGGTTTGATTCTCACCTGGTGTGAGATATGTAGGCAACCCTCGTCGGGTCCAACCTCCCCTTTGCAAAAATAGCCAAGAAATGCCAAAATTTTAATTTCATCATGAATAAGTCGGGTGCCGCCATTCTTGTTTAAAATAAGCCGAATGTCCCCAAAAGGGCGCCGGAAGGCCGTTTTTGCAAGAACAGCCACCCTGAGTCAATTTTTTAACGGTTAGCAGGCACAGCCTTAAAATCTTCTTTATGAAGTGCTGAAAGGTCGTATCCGCAATACCGGCTGTTTGCTTAAATTGGACATTTGAACAGAGATTGTGCCATTTTTCTCTTTTAGGTCAAACTAAGTGATTAAAATCACCTTAATAAATGTGCAGGATGAGCACGACTCAAAGTGAATTATTTTCAATCATGCACAAAATCCCTTTGGAGTTACGTCTGTGGTGGAATGATTTAGGAGGAAAGGGGCAAGATGCAGTCAAGTAACATTTGAAAGGGCTTACCGGTTTGCTCGATATTGTTTCTCGAGGAGATATTATTAGAGCACTGGTTACATGTTGGGACCCAGCACATAATGTGTTCCATTTTTCGGACTTTGAGCTTACCCCGACATTAGAGGAAATAGCTGGCTACATTGGAAAGGATGAGGTTCCGTTGAGGCACAAATATTTGGTTGCCACCAGAGTTGTAGCCGTGCACAGATTTCTAGACTCTTTGAAGATAGTCAGAACCGTCCATAACACAGATCTGGCAAATGGCTTTTGTACTCTGAGCTTCATATATCATCGATATGGCCATATCGGGGGGTTCAACAACCCAGAAAGTAAGATATGTAGCAAAGGAAACCGCCAGAAGTGGGAGGAGCATCGACGTTTCGCCTTTATGGTAGCTTTCCTGGGGCTTTTAGTATTTCCAAGGAAGGATGGGAACATTGACATAAAAATAGCTGGGGTCGTCAGCACGTTAATTACTCAAGCCAAAAGTACACTTGCACCTATGATATTGGCCGACATCTTCCGTGCTCTTACAGCCTGCAAGGACGGGGAAGCTTTCTTCGAGGGGTGCAGTCTATTGTTACAAATGTGGATGATCGAGCATCTGTGTCATCGTCCTCAGTTTTTGAGCTACGGGTCTCCAGAAAAAACATGCATAGAAGAGTTTTACACGAGGATTAAAGGGGCCGAATTGCCAGAAGGAGTCACGGGTTGGACAACATATTTTCGGTCCCTCACTGCTAGCCAAATAGAGTGGACACTGGGATGGTTACCCGTTGATGAAATCGTATATATGCCAGCAGCCCGACCACATTTCCTTCTGATGGGGCTTAGAAGCATTCAGCCTTAAGCACCGTATCGAGT
>NW_017683503.1:6876-8422 GCF_001879085.1 Nicotiana attenuata
GGGATGTTGCATTCGGAAGACCGGCCAAAAGACCTCACATCTAGGAATTTGTTGATTCATCACAAGAACAGTGGGCTTGGTTAGCTAAAGAAACGAGTACAGGGCCCGCATAAGAGCGTTGGAAAAACAGGTCCAAGACCTCCGATTTGAAAATAGCTTGCAAGCCGCGGCTGACGAAGGAGAGAGAAAACAATTGGCCAAGGAGAATGAAGTTTTACGAGCCCAAATACAAAAGATGAAGCTAGAGGCGGACAACCCCGTCAGAAGTGCCAAAGATACAAAGCTTATAGCAAATCTAAGGCAAAAGGTGAATGATTACAGTTTTGACCTTGACAAAGCAGAAAAGGAATTGGTTGGGGTCCGGAGGCAATTGGCTAAAAATGCAGAAGAACGGGCTCGCATGATTAAGCAGTTAAAAGAAGAATATGACAATAAGGTCGCAAGATTAAAGGAAAAGGCCACTGCCGCAGAAAACCGAATGATTAAACAGGCAAGGGACTTCAAAGCCGAGAGAGAACACTGTTATAAGGCATTAGCGCAGCTAGAAATGGATTTACAACAACTTCGAGAACAAAGCCAGGCATTTGAGCAGACTTTGGAGGCTAGGGCCCAGCAGATAGGGCGGTTGCTTCAAGAGAAAGGAAGAATCAGAGAGAGAATCTTAACCGTTGCTCATTCTATTGCCCGGAAATGCCAGATGTGCGAGAGCATGACCCGTACCACCTTCTTTGCATCAGTCATGATATTTGTGAAGCAGATAATGAATGACTTAGACAAACTCCAAGGGGAACTTGCATATAGGCCCGCGGCGAGACCGAACGATGTCCCGCAGGCGCCAGGAGCTCTAATGTATTCATAGTTGTCTATGAGTCTGTTAGAGTTTACCTTTTGAGTCTGTATTTCATGGAGTTAGGTCACTTGGACTTGTATTTCATGGAGTCTGTATTTTGTTTGAACTAGGATAGGGATGTGGAGTCTGTAGTTCTTTTTGCATCAGAGTCTGTCTTGAGTCTTTGTAATAGACGTAGTTGCTATCAATAAACTTTAAAATTTCCAAAAATATTTTGCTCTTACTTTACCTTTATTCTTCGTGAACTACGCCTGGTCTGATTCATGAGGGATTGTGATACGTAGGCAATCTCCATAGGATTCGACCATTTCTAAATAAATCAAAGGAAAACTAAAAAGGAATGATGCGAATAAAGAAAACCAAATCCAAAAGAGGGAGAGAAAAGTGAAGGAGGAAAGATAGGAGTAGGAATTAATTGACAAGAGAAAGAAATAAAAGCCGGAATGACGCATGAGATTGAATAGCAACATAATAGCAACACTTGACTGCTTAGGTGCATCCATCCATCAATGTGCGGTTTATCGTATTTGTTAATCGCCTAACCGGCTACTAAGTTGTTGTTGATGAGTTCAGGCAGGTGATAAGCTGACTGGCATTCTGGCTAAACCCCACCCGTTACAAAAACCGTCCCGTTACCGAAAACGAGTAAAAGTCCGACCAAGATCTAGAAGCAAGCATCGTTGACCCATCCAGAGA
>NW_017683504.1:0-8421 GCF_001879085.1 Nicotiana attenuata
ACCCAAAATGTTGACCAAAGTCAACTTTAATCATATTAATATCAAAATTTATCAATTTTTTTACACAGAATTCATATTTAAGTTTTCCGGCTACGTACCCGGACTGCGCACGCAAATCGAGGCAAGTAAAAATGAGGTTTTCGAGGCCTCGAAAGCACGGAATGAAAGAGAAAACAAGTGATGACCCTTTGGGTCGTCACAATTTACGGGTAACAAGTATACTATTATAGTATATTGTATATTATTACAGCATACTATTACAGTATATTGCATATTATTACAGTATACTACAATAATATATTGTATACTATAATAGTATACTGTTGCAGTATAACTATATACTCCTATAGTATATTGTATATTGTAGCAGTATACTGTTAGGTAACTGTGTTCTTCTATATTACAATATACTGTTGTAGTATATTATATACTATAACAGTATACTATTGTAGTATAGCTATATACTTCTACAACATATTTTATACCATAGTAGTATACTGTTGGATAACTGTGTTTTTTTTTTCGATTTTCAGCTAAAATTTCTATCTCGATCACTTCAAGTCAGCTCCAACTGTGATCAAATTTCAGTATGAATTTCCAAAAGGCACTATAAGCAATATTTAATAGCAACAGAATCATGATTACATTTTTTCGGGAAATGACTCGAACTAGAATAATTAGCCACGAGTAAATATAAAATTTATAGGGAAGGAGAGAGCATTTTGTGGCGATGAAAGGTATTAATAGGCGATGATTTCATTCAGCAAGAGAAAATTAAACTACATGCGTGTATTGAGTTAATTGAATCATAATTTATAGATATTGAGCAAATATATTTTTTTGTATACACAAAATCATCACATAACTAAAAAAAAACCGTTACTCCTGTTCCCATTAATTATCAATATTTTACTTTGTGAATATTATAAAAATATAGCCTATCAGATAAATAATTTTGCTTATGAAAATAGAAGCAAGAACAAAGAGAGAAAATCGATGAAGAGAGCAATAAAATATTTCTTACTTTGGATTGAAGGAAGAAAGGTCCCGTATAGGTTAGGTATAGATTCGTTGCCCCTGAAGCCTTTAAAGACTTTCTTAATGGATGAACAGATAATAATTTTATATGAAGTAGGTATGTATAGTAATTATTATCCAAATAGGTATAACCGGGTAATTAGTTTTAATTTAATAGGTAGACTCCATAAATTCCTCTAAAGAAAAAGCCTCATTGTTGACTTGAAGGACTTAATATATACAAATAAAAAGCCTTATACGACAATGCAACAGTGAACTGGAATCCACATTAAACAGGGAGTGTATCAGGCTATCAGCCATAGGCTATTAGTAGTAATTTCACGGTACTATTTTTTCTTAAAATTAAACTTGTCATGTCATTAAATCTCAGGGAAAAATATAATATTCGGTAAAGATAACCGTTGAATTAAGCTAATCAGGTAAAGTTTGATGATAGCTAATTACACAAAGTCGAGTGACCATATGATCGATCAACTCGCAAAAACGTGGAGGTAAAACTACTTATTTTATTACTCCTCATAATAAGAGCAAGAAAACCAGTCTTTCTTATAATGTAAATAGAAATCAACTTTTTTTTCTCTTTCTTTCGAACTATATCTACTTTAAGAAACAACTCTTTACTGCTCTTTCTAATTTCTTCTGAAACTTCCAAATAAAAATAAAATTTCATAAAGTTTCCATCTTCTTTTTAAGCAGAAAGAAAAATCCGTCTAAAATCATCATTCTAGGTCTACCAAGCTAGTTAAACTGAACTTTTAATAATAGCATTTGCAAAAGTTAATTAAATGTTAATCAATCTAAGTAATATTCACTAACCAAAAACTCACACCCTATGCTATACAATGACATAACTACGTGTACGCTCCAATATAGATAGCTATCGCTGTCTCTTGTCAACTTCCTGTTTTGACATATGTAGCTTCATTTCAATCTTTATCTAATTGTAATCATTTGGTGATATTGCATTTTGCAAATAATCATCTCATTTGACTTCTGAATAATTAGAGCACTACGTTTAATAATTGAAGCCACAAGAACCAAACTCTTATTCACACCTACAACAAGAACAACTATTGCAATCCAGTGTAATCCCATAACTGGGGTCTGAGGAGAGTAGAGTGTACGCAAACCTTACTCCTACCTTCAAGAAGGCAGAGAGGTTGTTTCCGATAGACACTCGGCTCAGTAAAGAAAAAGGAAGGGCAAGAACAAGCACACTAAACTCTTATACCAGAAGATTCCACTCTCCGTTTACTTTGGTTTGCCATCCAGTATTCACTTATGGGGTCCGCTAGTCCGGACTTATGCGGAGAAATCTCGATTTGGAGGTAAAATGCTTCCAATCAAAGGCAATATAACTCTACTCTTAGGCTTCGAACTCGAAACATCTATTTCGGAATGAAAAAATATTTATCGCCCCACTACAACTTTTGATGGTCTATCTCCTTTCTTGATTTTTTTTATCAGCATTCCATCTCATGAATATGAATTTTAAAATTCTTGTAAGGTACACATGTCTAATGTCTATCAACTCCTTATTCACATTTCTCTTCTTTTGGTGTGTTGTATTATTGTCCACCTTGAATGTATAATGTATTCATTCTATAGGTACTCCACTATGGTAGTGGAATGATACGTGGGTCGGCACACTCTCATCATAGTATGGCTATCACATGAGGAGTCCAAAAAGCCTTCTTCAATTGNTTCTTAATTTTTCTTTTTCCTTTTTTTCAATTTCATTTAACTTCTTTTTTTTTATATTCTTTTTCGCTTCATAATCTAATTTCATTTACTGTTTTTACTATTTTTTACTATTCTTTTTAAATATGGGGGAGTACAGTCCGGATATAAAGTCAACAATTTAAGTAAGAAACAGGGCAATAACAATAATTAATGAGAGCAGAAAAAAATCAATAGTTGCACGGCATCAACCTTCGTGCTTTTACTCTCATTCTCACCAAAAGCAATCAAATAAAGTGCACGGCATCACCCTTCGTGCTTTCCCTCACATAACTCTCATATCATGGCACGGAATGATCCTTCGTGCAATTATAATCAAATCAGAGCACGGAATGTCCCTTCGTGCATAAATAAACTTTCAAACTTGGAACTTATAGTCCGAAACACGTCAAACGACGTCCGATTTCAACCAAATTTTACAGAAAGCGCTTAAATCACATATAAGACTTGTACCGGGCGCCGGAACCATTTTCCTTAATTAATTTCAGAAAATAATTTCATAGAAAAATTCATTCCTCGGGCTTGGGACTTCGGAATTCGATTCCGGGCATACGCCCGAGTCCCATATTTTTCTACGGACCCTCCGGGACCGCCAAATCACGGGTCGGGGTCCGTTTACCCAAAATGTTGACCAAAGTCAACTTTAATCATATTAATATCAAAATTTATCAATTTTTTTACACAGAATTCATATTTAAGTTTTCCGGCTACGTACCCGGACTGCGCACGCAAATCGAGGCAAGTAAAAATGAGGTTTTCGAGGCCTCGAAAGCACGGAATGAAAGAGAAAACAAGTGATGACCCTTTGGGTCGTCACAATTTACGGGTAACAAGTATACTATTATAGTATATTGTATATTATTACAGCATACTATTACAGTATATTGCATATTATTACAGTATACTACAATAATATATTGTATACTATAATAGTATACTGTTGCAGTATAACTATATACTCCTATAGTATATTGTATATTGTAGCAGTATACTGTTAGGTAACTGTGTTCTTCTATATTACAATATACTGTTGTAGTATATTATATACTATAACAGTATACTATTGTAGTATAGCTATATACTTCTACAACATATTTTATACCATAGTAGTATACTGTTGGATAACTGTGTTTTTTTTTTCGATTTTCAGCTAAAATTTCTATCTCGATCACTTCAAGTCAGCTCCAACTGTGATCAAATTTCAGTATGAATTTCCAAAAGGCACTATAAGCAATATTTAATAGCAACAGAATCATGATTACATTTTTTCGGGAAATGACTCGAACTAGAATAATTAGCCACGAGTAAATATAAAATTTATAGGGAAGGAGAGAGCATTTTGTGGCGATGAAAGGTATTAATAGGCGATGATTTCATTCAGCAAGAGAAAATTAAACTACATGCGTGTATTGAGTTAATTGAATCATAATTTATAGATATTGAGCAAATATATTTTTTTGTATACACAAAATCATCACATAACTAAAAAAAAACCGTTACTCCTGTTCCCATTAATTATCAATATTTTACTTTGTGAATATTATAAAAATATAGCCTATCAGATAAATAATTTTGCTTATGAAAATAGAAGCAAGAACAAAGAGAGAAAATCGATGAAGAGAGCAATAAAATATTTCTTACTTTGGATTGAAGGAAGAAAGGTCCCGTATAGGTTAGGTATAGATTCGTTGCCCCTGAAGCCTTTAAAGACTTTCTTAATGGATGAACAGATAATAATTTTATATGAAGTAGGTATGTATAGTAATTATTATCCAAATAGGTATAACCGGGTAATTAGTTTTAATTTAATAGGTAGACTCCATAAATTCCTCTAAAGAAAAAGCCTCATTGTTGACTTGAAGGACTTAATATATACAAATAAAAAGCCTTATACGACAATGCAACAGTGAACTGGAATCCACATTAAACAGGGAGTGTATCAGGCTATCAGCCATAGGCTATTAGTAGTAATTTCACGGTACTATTTTTTCTTAAAATTAAACTTGTCATGTCATTAAATCTCAGGGAAAAATATAATATTCGGTAAAGATAACCGTTGAATTAAGCTAATCAGGTAAAGTTTGATGATAGCTAATTACACAAAGTCGAGTGACCATATGATCGATCAACTCGCAAAAACGTGGAGGTAAAACTACTTATTTTATTACTCCTCATAATAAGAGCAAGAAAACCAGTCTTTCTTATAATGTAAATAGAAATCAACTTTTTTTTCTCTTTCTTTCGAACTATATCTACTTTAAGAAACAACTCTTTACTGCTCTTTCTAATTTCTTCTGAAACTTCCAAATAAAAATAAAATTTCATAAAGTTTCCATCTTCTTTTTAAGCAGAAAGAAAAATCCGTCTAAAATCATCATTCTAGGTCTACCAAGCTAGTTAAACTGAACTTTTAATAATAGCATTTGCAAAAGTTAATTAAATGTTAATCAATCTAAGTAATATTCACTAACCAAAAACTCACACCCTATGCTATACAATGACATAACTACGTGTACGCTCCAATATAGATAGCTATCGCTGTCTCTTGTCAACTTCCTGTTTTGACATATGTAGCTTCATTTCAATCTTTATCTAATTGTAATCATTTGGTGATATTGCATTTTGCAAATAATCATCTCATTTGACTTCTGAATAATTAGAGCACTACGTTTAATAATTGAAGCCACAAGAACCAAACTCTTATTCACACCTACAACAAGAACAACTATTGCAATCCAGTGTAATCCCATAACTGGGGTCTGAGGAGAGTAGAGTGTACGCAAACCTTACTCCTACCTTCAAGAAGGCAGAGAGGTTGTTTCCGATAGACACTCGGCTCAGTAAAGAAAAAGGAAGGGCAAGAACAAGCACACTAAACTCTTATACCAGAAGATTCCACTCTCCGTTTACTTTGGTTTGCCATCCAGTATTCACTTATGGGGTCCGCTAGTCCGGACTTATGCGGAGAAATCTCGATTTGGAGGTAAAATGCTTCCAATCAAAGGCAATATAACTCTACTCTTAGGCTTCGAACTCGAAACATCTATTTCGGAATGAAAAAATATTTATCGCCCCACTACAACTTTTGATGGTCTATCTCCTTTCTTGATTTTTTTTATCAGCATTCCATCTCATGAATATGAATTTTAAAATTCTTGTAAGGTACACATGTCTAATGTCTATCAACTCCTTATTCACATTTCTCTTCTTTTGGTGTGTTGTATTATTGTCCACCTTGAATGTATAATGTATTCATTCTATAGGTACTCCACTATGGTAGTGGAATGATACGTGGGTCGGCACACTCTCATCATAGTATGGCTATCACATGAGGAGTCCAAAAAGCCTTCTTCAATTGCATGCCTTTAAATCTCATCCACAAACTTTAGTCCGGCCCATTATGTTAATAATGCTAAATGTCCCCCACTGCCTATAATTGTTAATGTTTACCAAACCATAACCTAAGTTTCTAAAACTATAAATACCGTTACAATTATCATGTTTCACCACAACAAGATAAAATCAAGCATTACTAGCTAAATAGAGGAATACTTGTTGACAAACGTTTGCTTTTATAATTTTGGTACTTTTACTATTTTAAATATGGCTAGGGTGAAGGCATTGGGCTTTCTTGCTTTGCTTGTTTTGTCAACTCTTATTATGGACTCTGAAGGTCGGGTGGCACGAAAGGATTTGGGCCTAGACTTGGGTGGTGGTATAGGAGTGGGCGTTGGTGCTGGTGTAGGCTTGGGCTTAGGAGGTGGAAGTGGTTCAGGAGCCGGTGCGGGAGCAGGTTCTGGCTCTGGCTCTGGCTCAAGATCGAGTTCTAGTTCAAGCTCAAGCTCAGGTTCAACTTCCTCGGGCAATGGCGGTGCAGGTTCAGAGGCAAGCTCGTACGCTGGATCAAGAGCTGGTTCTGGTTCTGGTTCCGGCAATCGAGGTGGATCAAGTGGTGCAGGTTCAGAGGCAGGCTCATACGCTGGATCAAGAGCTGGTTCTGATTCCGGTAATTAAGGTGGATTATTTGTGCTCGTGGACTCGGAGGTGACTATGGTAATTAAATATTCCATTAGAAAAAAGGGAGATTACTACTTTTGTAATGAATAAGAATAAAGAATATTGTACCAGTTTGTGCCGTTGTCACTTGTGTATTAGATTAAATGGAGTAATTGAAGTATGGTTTGTGTTTTATGTTCTCTCTTTCGCTACAAGAAATTATTTTACGTGCACATTAGGTTATGTTAATCTACACCCACGTTTTATTTATTTTTGAGACATTAATTTTAACCAAACTTGTTAGTCCAAAAGCCAGCTAAATTTACCTTTTCAACTAGATGACAGATTTTAGCCGTATTAGTCATAAGTATAGTCCGTGCAAGTAGTACTATTTATATAAGTGACTCAGTGGATATCTTACTGTAATCACAGCTCATATATATATGGCAGATCAATGTTAAAGTCAAGCCTATAGACCGTAGACAGCTAAGTTGCTTGGACAAGGGTACGGGTGTCCGATACGGGTACGGATCTAGAGATCGGATCCTTCGAGATGTAAATTCTAAGATTCGGGACTAAAGATCCTTGTACAGATACGGGTGCGGGGATCCGGCTAAAAATAATTCAAAAAAATAAACTATAGAAATATCACTAAATTGAAATTTTGTGGAATACTTACGTATAACTTGTAAAGTGTGGGTTTTTTTTTTTNATACGTATTTTTTGATAGTATTCATCCATCTGAAGCAACATACAATAAGCTTACTGAGTACTTAGTCAAGGACTTTCTCTCACAACTCTCAACCATTCGCAGTCCTTGATGTTTACAAACAGATCGTAAAATTGTATGCTGTTAGAACTATCATATTTTCACCAATATTGTAAAGAGAGAGAGAGAGAGTAGAGGGAGAGTAGGGGGGAGGGGAGGGGGGTAGCATTGAATTACCAAAAATTGGTGGTTTTTATAAAAGCTAGTCTTCTTTAACCAATTTAGAACTAAAAGTAAGTTGAAACATAAAAAATTTTGTGCTGAATCAATTTAGTTACAATTGTAGCAACGCTCAGCTTATTTTATGTAAATAACTTTAAAAACTTTTCAATCATTTTGACAGAGAAAACGTACATCAACTCTTTATATCATATTTAGTACTCTATCCAATTATGTAAGCGTTCATTTGTAAAGTACATATGATGTTTATTAGCTACTTTCAATTAATTAGCCAAAACGGGCTCAAAGTTGATATTTCAACACGAAAATTAATACTTAAAGAAAAGGGGGTTTGACACAGTTACCCACAAAAATAAAACTATTTATCCTTGTCTACGCATTTGTTTTTCTATCCATAAATTAATTCCATTTCCTACCCATAATAGTTTTGGTGGGGAATTTTTTCTTTATTCTCCAATTCTTTTTAATTTCTGTGCTTCTTTTCTTTTTTTTTTCTTTTCTCCTTTTCTTTTTTCTTCTTAATTTTTTCTTTTTTCCTTTTTTTCAATTTCATTTAACTTCTTTTTTTTTATATTCTTTTTCGCTTCATAATCTAATTTCATTTACTGTTTTTACTATTTTTTACTATTCTTTTTAAATATGGGGGAGTACAGTCCGGATATAAAGTCAACAATTTAAGTAAGAAACAGGGCAATAAC
>NW_017683505.1:0-8421 GCF_001879085.1 Nicotiana attenuata
GGGCAGAGATCAGTTTGGGAGGGGACAGCCCAGCAGGCCCCCATATTCAGCACCACCACCTGCTCGAGGTGCTTCGGTGCGCCCCTATTTCAGTGCCATAGCAGAGAGTTCTTACTGCCCACCAGCGGTTCAGGGTTCCTCCGGTGGGAATCCAGGTCCTCAGGGTTCTTCTGATTCGTATTCCAGTGCTATGCCGGAGAGTTCATACCGGCCACCGGCTATTCAGGCTTCTTCTAGTGGATCTACAGGCCATCAGGGTCAGCCATCGGGGCAGCAGGTCGCCGCACCGCGGGGTTATTTTGAGTGCTGAGACCTTGGTCATATGAGGAGATACTGCCCCAGACTTTGGGGCAAGGTAGTACAGCAGGGTCAGCAGCCTATGATTTCAGCACCGGTTGCCCCGCCACCTAGAGGTGGAGGGCAGACTGGTAGGGGCCATCCTAGAGGTGGAGGCCAGACAGGGACAAGTCAGCCAGCTACTGCTCAGTCAGGTGGAGGCCAGCCAGCTGGTGCTCCAGCCAGATTCTATGCTCTTCCGGCCAGACCAGATGCATTGGCCTCAGATACCATTATCACATGTATTATTTCCGTCTGCGGTAGAGATGCTTCGGTATTATTTGACCCAGGGTCCACCTATTCATATGTGTCATCTCTGTTTGCTCATTTTCTGGTTATTGCTCCTGAGCCCTTGGGCACTCATGTTCATGTGTCCACTCCTGTGGGCGATTCTGTGGTTGTGGATCGGGTCTACCGGTCATGTGTGGTCACCCTTCTGTGTTTTCGAGACGAGAGCAGATCTCTTAATGCTTGATATGATTGATTTTGAGGTCATTCTGGGCATGGATTGGTTATCCCCATACCACGCCGTCCTTTATTTCCATGCCAAGATTATCACATTGGCGATGCCAGGGTTGCCAGAGTTAGAGTGGAGGGGTTCCACAGTTGATACATCCAGTCGGGTTATCTCCTTCTTAAAGGCTAGGCATATGGCCGAGAAGGGGTGTTTGGCTTATCTAGCTTATGTTCGGGATACCACCGCAGAGTCTCCGACGATTGATTCAGTTCTAGTATTCCGGGAATTCGTTGATGCGTTTCCTTCTAATCTTCCTGGCATGCCACCGGATCATGATATTGACTTCTGTATTGATTTGGCTCCAAGCACCCAGCCTATATCTATTCCACCGTACCGTATAGCTTCGAAGGAGTTGAAGGAGTTGAAGGAGAAGCTCGAGGAGTTGTTTGCAAAGGGGTTTGTTAGGCCCAGTTTTCACCTTAGGGCGCACCAGTGTTATTTGTGAAGAAGAAAGATGGGACAATGCGGATGTGCATTGTCTACCACCAGTTGAACAACGCTACCATCAAGAATAAGTACCCGTTGTCGTGCATTGATGATTTGTTTGACCAGTTGCAGGGTGCTAGGGTATTCTCAAAAATTGACTTGAGGTCAGGGTATCATCAGTTGAAGATTCGGGACTCGGATGTTCTGAATATCGCATTTCGGATGAGATATGGCCATTACGAGTTCCTAGTGATGTCCTTCGGCTTGACTAATGCCCTAGCAGCATTTATGGACTTGATGAACAGAGTATTCAGGCCATATATTGATTCCTTTGTGATCGTCTTCAATTACGACATCTTGATATACTCCCGCAGCCTGGGGGAGCACGAGCAGCATTTGAGGATAGTGCTTCAGACGTTGCGAGAGCAGAAGCTGTATGCTAAGTTCTCCAAGTGTGAGTTCTGGCTAGAGTCGGTGGCATTCTTGGGGCATATTGTGTCAGGAGAGGGTATTAAGGTGGATCCCAAGAAGATTGAGGCAGTTCAGAGTTGGCCACGTCCTACTTCAGTGACCGAGATCAGGAGCTTCCTGGGGTTAGCAGGCTATTACAGGCGATTCGTTCAAGGCTTTTCATCTATTGCATCACCTCTGACTAGATTGAACCATAAGGGTGCTCTTTTCCATTGGTCCGATAATTGTGAAGCGAGCTTTCAGAAGCTCAAGACAGACTTGACTACAGCACCAGTTCTTGTGTTGCCTTCCGGTTCAGGGATGTATAAGGTATATTGCGACGCTTCACGCGTTGGCTTGGGTTGTGTATTGATCCAGGAGGGGCGAGTTATTGCATATGCCTCCCGTCAGCTGAAGATTCATGAGAAAAATTATCCTATGCACGATATGGAGTTAGCGGCGATTGCCCATGCTCTTAAGATATGGAGACATTATCTGTATGGGGCGTCGTGTGAGGTTTATACTGATCATCGCAGCTTACAGCATCTGTTCAAGCAGAGGGATCTCAATTTGAGGCAGCGTAGGTGGCTTGAGTTAATGAAAGATTATAACATCACCATTCTTTATCATCCGGTCAAGGCAAATGTGGTCGCAGATGCCTAAAGCAGAAAAGCTGAGAGTATGGGTAGCTTGGCATTCATTCCAGCGGAGGAGAGGCCACTATCCTTGGAAATTTAGTCCTTGGCTAACAGACTCACGAGGTTGGATATTTCTGAGCCCAGCCGAGTCCTTACGTGTGTTATTGCCCAGTCTTCATTACTGGAGGAGATCAAGGCCCGGCAGTTCGATGATCCGCACTTGGCAGTTCTCAGAGAGACGGTGCTATAGGGTAGTACCAAGGAGGTTTCTATTGGCGAGGATGGTGTCCTGCGACTCCAGAGTCGTCTATGTGTTCCTAATGTCGATGTCTTGAGGGAGAGGGTTCAAGCGGAGGCACATAGTTCGAGGTATTCTATACACCCAAGTGCTACGAAGATATATCGTGACCTGAGGCAGCATTATTGGTGGCGACGGATGAAGAAGGACATAGTGGAGTATGTGGTGAAGTGTTTGAATTGCCAGCAGGTCAAGTATGAGCACCAGAGGCCAGGCGGCCTACTTCAGCAGATTCCCATTCCTGAATGAAAGTGGGAGCGCATCACTATGGACTTCGTAGTGGGATTGCCCCGGACCTTGCAGAAGTTCGATGTAGTGTGGGTCATTGTTGACAGGTTGACCAAGTCGGCACACTTTGTTCCGATTGTGACTACTTACCCTTCAGAGAGGTTGGCTCAGATTTACATTTGGGAGATAGTCCGGTTGCACGGTGTGCCTGTCTCAATCATATCAGATAGAGGCCCTTAGTTCACTTCCCATTTCTGGAGAGTTGTTCAGAGTGAGTTGGGGACCCGTGTGGAGCTTAGCACAGCATTTCGTCTACAGACAGACGGGCAGTCAGAACCGACAGTTCAGATCTTGGAGGACATGCTTAGATCATGTGTGATTGACTTTGGAGGACAGAGGGATCAGTTCTTGCCTTTGGCAGAGTTTGCTTACAATAACAGCTACCAGTCCAACATCGAGATGGCTCCATTTGAGGCTTTATATAGGCGGCGATGTCGTTCTCCTATCGGGTGGTTTGAGCCTGGAGAGGCTAAGTTATACGGCACAGACTTGGTAAAAGATGCCTTGGATAAGGTGAAGTTGATTCAGGAAAGGCTTCGCACAGCTCAGTCCAGACAGAAGAGCTATGCGGATCAAAAGGCCCGTGATGTATCATTCATGGTTGGCGAGAAGGTCCTATTGAAAGTCTCGCCAATGAAAGGTATTATGAGGTTCAGGAAGAAGGGCAAGTTGAGCCCAAGATTTATTGGCCCATTTGAGGTGTTGAGGCGAGTTGGGGAGGTTTCTTACGAGCTTGCTCTACCCCCCAGCTTATCGGGAGTTCATCCAGTTTTCCACGTGTCCATGCTCAAGAGGTATCATGCCGACTTGTCCCATATGTTAGACTTCAGTACTATTCAGCTGGATGAGAGTTTGGGTTATAAGGTGGAGCCAGTTGCCATTGTTAATAGACAGGATCGCCAGTTATGATCCAAGAGGATTTTAGCGGTGAAGGTCCAGTGAAGGGGCCAACCAGTCGAGGAGGCGACTTGGGAGTCCGAGGAGGGAATGCAGAGCAGGTATCCACACTTATTCGACACTTCAGGTACTTTTCTACGTCTGATCAAGGACGAACATTTGTTTAAGAGGTGGAGAATGTAACGACCCTACCGCTCGTTTTGCTTTTTAGAACCCCGTTCCCCTAAATAAAAAAACTCACCGCGCTTGCTTTAACTGATTCACGACCTGCGGGGATGGTTGGTTCGCGTTTGGAAGAGTTTGGGTTGAAATAGCCTCATTTGATTCCTTAAGATTTTCTTAAAAGGCTAAGTTTGACTTTGGTCAACATTTTTAGCAAACGGACCTGGATTTGTGTTTTGACGGTTCCGGAGGGTCCGTAGAAAAATATGGGACCTGAGCGGATGCTCGGAATCGAATTCCGAGGTCCCTAGCCCGAGTAATGAATTTCTATTGAAAATTATTAAACTAAAATTCTAAGGATTTAAAGAAACTAAATAATGAGTGATCGCATTGGTATCGAGCTCGTATGTTGGTTCCAGAGCCCAGTACAGGTCCAATATAACATTTAAGACTTTCCCTCAAAATTTGGTGTCAATCCGAGTAGTCTAAGTACGTTTCGGCTCGTTAGAAGTAAAATTCAGAACTCGAAGTTCATAAGTTTGATTCAATTGGCTTTAGCAGGTGATTCTTAGATTTAGCGTTGTTTCGGGTGATTCGAAGGTTCGAGCAAGTCCGTTTCATGATTTCAGACTTGTCGGTATTCTCGGGCGGGGCACGGGAGCCTAGAGCGTCAATCGGACGAGGCTCGAGTGAAATTGGAAAATTTGAGAAGGGCTGAAGCTTCAGTTGCTGTCATAACCGCACCTGCAGTTGGTCAGTCGCAGGTGCGAGACCGCAGGTGCGCTCAACCCATCGCAGATGCGGCCCAGGGCTGGCCAGGCCAAATTACAGAAGCGGCAGCACAGAAGCGGCTTCAAGACCACAGAAGCGATCCCAGCCCGCTTGGCTAATTCCCCAGATGCAACCTCCCTCTCGCAGAAGCGGGACCGCAGATGCGGAAATCGCTAAGTGAGCTTCATTTAATACGGGTTCCAAGTGATTTTTGCCATTTTTCACTCCTCCGTTGGGCGATTTTTGGAGCTTTTGACAGAAGACTTCCACCAGCATTTGAGGTAAGTTTATCCTACCTATTCCTAGTTTAATACTTGTGTCTTAGGTAGATTAACACACTAAGATTAGGGTAAAATCATGGGGTTAGAGCAAAACCTAGGGTTTTGATAAAACTTAGATTTTTTCACGAAATTGGTTATGAAACGAAGTAGAAATTATATATTATTGATCCTTAGGTTACAAAGAACAACTCTCTTCGAAAATTTTCGGAATCCGGGCACGTGGGCCCGGGGGTGGATTTTGGGAAACTTGTGTTTGAGGTTGAGAAATTGCTTTAATAGTTAGAATGCAATCTTGTGAGCTTATATTGACTAGTTCTTACCCCATTTAACTAGTTTTGGATCGTTCGGCTCCAAATTGAGAGTTCGGGCTAGTTCTTGGTATTGGAAGTGCACTTTGGAGCGAGGTGAGTCTCCTTTCTAACCTTGTTAGAGGAAATTATCCCCATAGGAGTAATAATTGTGTAATTTGCCACTAAATGCGGGGGCTACGTATGCACTAGGTGACGAGAGTCGGTGCGTAGCTACTATCATTTAAGTGTCCGGGTAGTTTAGGACTCATATCATGCTATATTTGTAAGTGTTATATGTCTTCGTGCTAATGTAATCCTTTGAGATATGCTAGAGAATTGGAAATGAATATAAGTGAACATATATACCGTTGAACACTTGTATGAGTTTAATTAAGTATAAATGTGCCTTCTTGTATGTTCCTGTTGATAATTGTTATTTGTGGATCGAGCCGATCGCCTAGGTAGAAATAGATGCATCTATGGTTCGCGCCATTCGACCCTCTGGCAGTGCACAGTTTCTTTTCTGTTGGATCGGGCCGTCGACCTCGGCATAATGTGCGCATGATATCTATGTGAATTATTATAGATGACTTGCCTGTTAAATGGTTCGAAATGTAATTGGTTAACCGTGATATTATAATGTCATGACTTAGATATTCTTATTGCAACTGTTATATAATTGTGACCTTCATGCTTAGCATAACATCGTATCATATTATTTGACCCTAGTAGGTATCAATTTGACCTCTCATCTCTACTTCTTCGAGATTAGATGAGATACTTACTGGGTACATATTGTTTATGTACTCATACTACGCTTCTGTACTTAATTGTACAAACTCTGAGGCAGGTACATCTGGCTATCAGACCGGTGCGCATCACTGATCTTAGTCCGAGACTTCCATGGTGAGCTGCTTTCTCTTCCTGTGTCGATCATCACCTGATGGAGTTTCTCTTATTTTTGGCTGTCTATTCTGTTTCAGACAGTAGGATAGATCTATTATTTTGTATATTCTACTAGTTGCCCATAGCTTGTGACATCAGGTCTTGGCACACACTTAGTAGACGGTTCTCTTTTTGGGTTGTATAACTATTACTGAATATTGCTTATTATCATATGTTTTAAATTGCGTAAATTAAGACAAGTGTTGTAACTGTTTTTGGTAAATAAAAATAAGAACTCACTAAAAACTTTATGGGTTTTAATTTTCTGAATAGCGACATCAGGTGTTAGTAATTGGGTTCTGAAATTTTTGTACATATTTAGTGAATTTTTTAATACAAATACAGAATTTCAACTAAAGGTACTGAGTTCAACTGAACTCATATGTCAGCTACTTGCTCCACTCCTACTGAAAAGTGGTTAAACCGCGCTATTACTATGCAATTTATCTATCTAGCCAAGACTATCTTAAGGCAAAAACAAGAATTTCCAATCTAGAGATGGAACTATACCTTAAACTGATGCAATCTTTAACTCAAATTTTGTGTCCAGCTAGTACTTCTGGAGGTGGCATCATGTTTTTAAGAAATAAGTGAAAAATATGAAGCAAAGAGCATCAGTTTGTTGATAATAAATTAAAAGGTTTCTTCTTCTTAAAAGATCTGGCCAAGGTAAGCTTATATATGAGTTTGTCATAGTTGCTCACCACTAAAATCAGGCAAAATACATAAGTTGTCACCTGAACTATATACTAAATCCCTGTTACACACTTTCTGACAGCGAAAATCATTTTACACACTCAACCTTTCTGAAGTGTATCTATTACACACCGCTTTTTTCTTGACCAGTTTTCTAAAATATGTGTAATATCACGCACCAATAAGGCTATGACACGTGTAATTTTAAATAAGATATAAATAAAATGCTTAAAATTATAATTATATCCCTTAACTAAGTTCCCCCATTCAACTGTTTCTCTTCTCCGACGAATAATCTCCATTGCCGCTGACCAGTAGAAAGAAAACATACCATCAGCTTCCAATTCAAACCAACACACAAAAGCCAAAGCTAACTATTACTTTTTTATTTCTATATAATTGTGGTCAGCTCCTAGCTTCTTGTGTATTTTATTCCTAGAAATATCGAGATTCAAAATAGAAAAACTCAAGAAAATGAGAGGAATTAGAGATCTTCAGATATACGACAAAGACTGCAATGGAGTTAGCAGTGAGTCAAACAAAAGTACATCATTGATGCTAAGGCTACAAGCTATATTTCTCAAGTTAAAGAGCATCAAAGACATCAANCATGTTATTTGACCCTAGTAAGTGTCATGTCGACCTCTCCTCTCTACTTCTTTGAGATTAGACAGGATACTTACTGGGTACAAATTGTTTATGTACTCATACTACGCTTCTGTACTTAATTGTACAGGCTTTGAGGCAGGTACATCTGACTATCAGACCGGTGCGCATCACTGACTTTAGTCCGAGACTTCCACGGTGAACTACTTTCTTTTCCTGTGCCGATCAGCAGCTAATGGAGTTTCTCTTATTTTTGGCTGTCTATTCTGTTCAGACAGTAGGATAGATCTATTATTTTGTATATTCTACTAGTTGCCCATAGCTTGTGACACCAGGTCTTGACACACACTTAGTAGACAGTTTTTTTGGGGTTGTATAATTTCTACTGAATATTGCTTATTATCACATGTTTTTAAATTGCGTAACTTAAGACAAGTGTTGTAACAATTTTTCTTTGGTAAGTAAAAATAAGAATTCACAAATAATTCCGCGTCGGCTTGCCTGACAACGGTGTTGGGCGCCATCACGACCTGAGGTGAAATTGGATCGTGACAAAACATGTAATCCCCCCTCGCTCATATGACTTAGTCGTCTATTCCATAATTTTGACAAAATATCACTTTCTACTAGGGGTTGGGCGTCGGTCAGTTCGGTCGGTTATTATGAAAATACGGTTCGGTTTATCATTTTTCGATTTTGCAATATTAATAACCAAATCAAACCGAAGTATTTACGGTTCGGTGCGGTTTTTTCAAAGTTCGGTTCAGAGTGCTCCAGCGCGTCCCTATTTCAATGCCATACCAGAGAGTTCTTATCGCCT
>NW_017683506.1:0-255 GCF_001879085.1 Nicotiana attenuata
GTTGGTAAAAAGGCGACTAGGTAATGGAGGCCCTATGTCTAAAAACTCAACTCAGGGATTGGAGCCCTAATGTTGGTGAAAGGCGACTAGGGAATGGAGGCCCTATGTGTAAAAACTCAACTCAGGGATCGGAGCCCTAATGTATGTAAAAGGCGACTAGGGAATGGAGGCCCTATGTCTAAAAACTCAACTCAGGGATTGGAGCCCTAATGTTGGTAAAAAGCGACTAGGGAATGGAGGCCCTATGTCTAAAAA
>NW_017683506.1:5233-8418 GCF_001879085.1 Nicotiana attenuata
TTAATGTTGGTAAACGGCGACTAGGGAATGGAGGGCCTATGCCCTTTGTCTAAAACATAACTCAGGGATTGGAGCCCTAATGTTGGTAAAAGGCGACTAGGGAATGGAGGCCCTATGTCATAAAATCTCAACTCAGGGATTGGAGCTCTAATGTTGGTAAAAGGCGACTAGGGAATGGAGGCCCTATGTCTAAAATCTCAACTCAGGGATTGGAGCTCTAATGTTGGTAAAAAGGCGACTAGGTAATGGAGGCCCTATGTCTAAAAACTCAACTCAGGGATTGGAGCCCTAATGTTGGTGAAAAGGCGACTAGGGAATGGAGGCCCTATGTGTAAAAACTCAACTCAGGGATTGGAGCCCTAATGTATGTAAAAGGCGACTAGGGAATGGAGGCCCTATGTCTAAAAATTCAACTCAGGGATTGGAGCCCTGATGTTGGTAAAAGAGGAGACTAGGGAATGGAGGCCCTATGTCTAAAAATTCAACTCAGGGATTGAAGCCCTAATGTTGGTATAAAAAAGCGACTAGGGAATGGAGGCCCTATGTCAAAAAACTCAACTCAGGGATTGGAGCCCTAATGTTGGTAAAAAAGGCGACTAGGGAATGGAGGCCCTATGTCTAAAAACTCAACTCAGGGATTGGAGCCCTAATGTTGGAAAAAGGCGACTAGGGAATGGAGGCCCTATGTCTAAAAACTCAACTCAGGGATTGGAGCCCTAATGT
Source organism: Nicotiana attenuata (assembly GCF_001879085.1). Taxonomy (NCBI): domain Eukaryota; kingdom Viridiplantae; phylum Streptophyta; class Magnoliopsida; order Solanales; family Solanaceae; genus Nicotiana; species Nicotiana attenuata. Next base: position 5,957 of record NW_017683506.1, read on the forward strand.
TGGAAAAAGGCGACTAGGGAATGGAGGCCCTATGTCTAAAAACTCAACTCAGGGATTGGAGCCCTAATGTTGGAAAAAGGCGACTAGGGAATGGAGGCCCTATGTCTAAAAACTCAACTCAGGGATTGGAGCCCTAATGTTGGAAAAAGGCGACTAGGGAATGGAGGCCCTATGTCTAAAAACTCAACTCAGGGATTGGAGCCCTAATGTTGGAAAAAGGCGACTAGGGAATGGAGGCCCTATGTCTAAAAACTCAACTCAGGGATTGGAGCCCTAATGTTGGAAAAAGGCGACTAGGGAATGGAGGCCCTATGTCTAAAAACTCAACTCAGGGATTGGAGCCCTAATGTTGGAAAAAGGCGACTAGGGAATGGAGGCCCTATGTCTAAAAACTCAACTCAGGGATTGGAGCCCTAATGTTGGAAAAAGGCGACTAGGGAATGGAGGCCCTATGTCTAAAAACTCAACTCAGGGATTGGAGCCCTAATGTTGGAAAAAGGCGACTAGGGAATGGAGGCCCTATGTCTAAAAACTCAACTCAGGGATTGGAGCCCTAATGTTGGAAAAAGGCGACTAGGGAATGGAGGCCCTATGTCTAAAAACTCAACTCAGGGATTGGAGCCCTAATGTTGGAAAAAGGCGACTAGGGAATGGAGGCCCTATGTCTAAAAACTCAACTCAGGGATTGGAGCCCTAATGTTGGAAAAAGGCGACTAGGGAATGGAGGCCCTATGTCTAAAAACTCAACTCAGGGATTGGAGCCCTAATGTTGGAAAAAGGCGACTAGGGAATGGAGGCCCTATGTCTAAAAACTCAACTCAGGGATTGGAGCCCTAATGTTGGAAAAAGGCGACTAGGGAATGGAGGCCCTATGTCTAAAAACTCAACTCAGGGATTGGAGCCCTAATGTTGGAAAAAGGCGACTAGGGAATGGAGGCCCTATGTCTAAAAACTCAACTCAGGGATTGGAGCCCTAATGTTGGAAAAAGGCGACTAGGGAATGGAGGCCCTATGTCTAAAAACTCAACTCAGGGATTGGAGCCCTAATGTTGGAAAAAGGCGACTAGGGAATGGAGGCCCTATGTCTAAAAACTCAACTCAGGGATTGGAGCCCTAATGTTGGAAAAAGGCGACTAGGGAATGGAGGCCCTATGTCTAAAAACTCAACTCAGGGATTGGAGCCCTAATGTTGGAAAAAGGCGACTAGGGAATGGAGGCCCTATGTCTAAAAACTCAACTCAGGGATTGGAGCCCTAATGTTGGAAAAAGGCGACTAGGGAATGGAGGCCCTATGTCTAAAAACTCAACTCAGGGATTGGAGCCCTAATGTTGGAAAAAGGCGACTAGGGAATGGAGGCCCTATGTCTAAAAACTCAACTCAGGGATTGGAGCCCTAATGTTGGAAAAAGGCGACTAGGGAATGGAGGCCCTATGTCTAAAAACTCAACTCAGGGATTGGAGCCCTAATGTTGGAAAAAGGCGACTAGGGAATGGAGGCCCTATGTCTAAAAACTCAACTCAGGGATTGGAGCCCTAATGTTGGAAAAAGGCGACTAGGGAATGGAGGCCCTATGTCTAAAAACTCAACTCAGGGATTGGAGCCCTAATGTTGGAAAAAGGCGACTAGGGAATGGAGGCCCTATGTCTAAAAACTCAACTCAGGGATTGGAGCCCTAATGTTGGAAAAAGGCGACTAGGGAATGGAGGCCCTATGTCTAAAAACTCAACTCAGGGATTGGAGCCCTAATGTTGGAAAAAGGCGAATAGGGAATGGAGGCCCTATGTCTAAAAACTCAACTCAGGGATTGGAGCCCTAATGTTGGAAAAAGGCGATTAGGGAATGGAGGCCCTATGTCTAAAAACTCAACTCAGGGATTGGAGCCCTAATGTTGGAAAAAGGCGACTAGGGAATGGAGGCCCTATGTCTAAAAACTCAACTCAGGGATTGGAGCCCTAATGTTGGAAAAAGGCGACTAGGGAATGGAGGCCCTATGTCTAAAAACTCAACTCAGGGATTGGAGCCCTAATGTTGGAAAAAGGCGACTAGGGAATGGAGGCCCTATGTCTAAAAACTCAACTCAGGGATTGGAGCCCTAATGTTGGTAAAAGGCGACTAGGGAATGGAGGCCCTATGTCTAAAAACTCAACTCAGGGATTGGAGCCCTAATGTTGGTAAAAAAGGCGACTAGGGAATGGAGGCCCTATGTCTAAAAACTCAACTTAGGGATTGGAGCCCTAATGTTGGTAAAAGTCGACTAGGGAATGGAGGCCCTATGTCTAAAAACTCAACTCAGGGATTGGAGCCCTAATGTTGGTAAAAAAGGCGACTAAGGAATGGAGGCCCTATGTCTAAAAAATCAACTCAGGGATTGGAGTCTTAATGTTGGTAAACGGCGACTAGGGAATGGAGGGCCTATGCCCTTTGTCTAAAACTTAACTCAGGGATTGGAGCCCTAATGTTG
>NW_017683507.1:0-439 GCF_001879085.1 Nicotiana attenuata
AGAGGCATTTATTTTAAGTTCTTAGCAATCAGGAGCCTCCCTGGAGAACAGACGCATTTATTTTCAAGTTTTTAGCAATCAGGAGCCCGCCTCGAGAACAGAGGCATTTATTTTCAAGTTCTTAGCAATAAGGAGCCCGCCTGGAGAACAGAGACATTTATTTCAAGTTTTTGGCAATCAGGAGCTCGCCTGGAGAACAGAGGCATTCATTTTCAAGTTTTTAGCAATCAGGAGCCCGCCTGGAGAACAGAGGCATTTATTTTCAAGTTTTTAGCAATCAGGAACCCGCCTGTAGAACAGAGGCATTTATTTTAAGTTCTTAGCAATCAGGAGGCCGCCTGGAGAACAGAGGCATTTATTTTCAAGTTTTTAGCAATCAGGAGCCCGCCTCGAGAACAGAGGCATTTAATTTATGTTTTTAGCAATCAGGAGCCCGCCT
>NW_017683507.1:5292-8416 GCF_001879085.1 Nicotiana attenuata
CCTGGAGAACAGAGGCATTTATTTTCATGTTTTTAGCAATCAGGAGCCCTCCTGGAGAACAGAGACATTTATTTCAAGTTTTTAGCAATCAGGAGCTCGCCTGGAGAACAGAGACATTTATTTTCATGTTTTTAGCAATCAGGAGCCCGCCTGGAGAACAGAGGCATTTATTTTCAAGATTTAAGCAATCAGGAGCCTGCTTGGAGAATAGAGGCATTTATGTTATGTTTTAGCAATCAGGAGCCCGTCTGGACAACAGAGGCATTTATTTCAAGTTTTTAGCAATCAGGAGACCGCCTGGAGAGCAGAGGCATTTATTTCAAGTTTTTAGCAATCAGGAGCCCGCCTGGAGAACAGAGGCATTTATTTTCAAGTTTTTAGCAATCAGGAGCCCGCCTGGAGAACAGAGGCATTTATTTCAAGTTTTTAGCAATCAGGAGCCCGCCTGGAGAACAGAGGCATTTATTTTCAAGTTTTTAGCAATCAGGAGCCCGCCTGGAGAACAGAGGCATTTATTTCAAGTTTTTAGCAATCAGGAGCCCGCCTGGAGAACAGAGGCATTTATTTTCAAGTTTTTAGCAATCAGGAGCCCGCCTGGAGAACAGAGGCATTTATTTCAAGTTTTTAGCAATCAGGAGCCCGCCTGGAGAACAGAGGCATTTATTTTCAAGTTTTTAGCAATCAGGAGCCCGCCTGGAGAACAGAGGCATTTATTTCAAGTTTTTAGCAATCAGGAGCCCGCCTGGAGAACAGAGGCATTTATTTTCAAGTTTTTAGCAATCAGGAGCCCGCCTGGAGAACAGAGGCATTTATTTCAAGTTTTTAGCAATCAGGAGCCCGCCTGGAGAACAGAGGCATTTATTTTCAAGTTTTTAGCAATCAGGAGCCCGCCTGGAGAACAGAGGCATTTATTTCAAGTTTTTAGCAATCAGGAGCCCGCCTGGAGAACAGAGGCATTTATTTTCAAGTTTTTAGCAATCAGGAGCCCGCCTGGAGAACAGAGGCATTTATTTCAAGTTTTTAGCAATCAGGAGCCCGCCTGGAGAACAGAGGCATTTATTTTCAAGTTTTTAGCAATCAGGAGCCCGCCTGGAGAACAGAGGCATTTATTTCAAGTTTTTAGCAATCAGGAGCCCGCCTGGAGAACAGAGGCATTTATTTTCAAGTTTTTAGCAATCAGGAGCCCGCCTGGAGAACAGAGGCATTTATTTCAAGTTTTTAGCAATCAGGAGCCCGCCTGGAGAACAGAGGCATTTATTTTCAAGTTTTTAGCAATCAGGAGCCCGCCTGGAGAACAGAGGCATTTATTTCAAGTTTTTAGCAATCAGGAGCCCGCCTGGAGAACAGAGGCATTTATTTTCAAGTTTTTAGCAATCAGGAGCCCGCCTGGAGAACAGAGGCATTTATTTCAAGTTTTTAGCAATCAGGAGCCCGCCTGGAGAACAGAGGCATTTATTTTCAAGTTTTTAGCAATCAGGAGCCCGCCTGGAGAACAGAGGCATTTATTTCAAGTTTTTAGCAATCAGGAGCCCGCCTGGAGAACAGAGGCATTTATTTTCAAGTTTTTAGCAATCAGGAGCCCGCCTGGAGAACAGAGGCATTTATTTCAAGTTTTTAGCAATCAGGAGCCCGCCTGGAGAACAGAGGCATTTATTTTCAAGTTTTTAGCAATCAGGAGCCCGCCTGGAGAACAGAGGCATTTATTTCAAGTTTTTAGCAATCAGGAGCCCGCCTGGAGAACAGAGGCATTTATTTTCAAGTTTTTAGCAATCAGGAGCCCGCCTGGAGAACAGAGGCATTTATTTCAAGTTTTTAGCAATCAGGAGCCCGCCTGGAGAACAGAGGCATTTATTTTCAAGTTTTTAGCAATCAGGAGCCCGCCTGGAGAACAGAGGCATTTATTTCAAGTTTTTAGCAATCAGGAGCCCGCCTGGAGAACAGAGGCATTTATTTTCAAGTTTTTAGCAATCAGGAGCCCGCCTGGAGAACAGAGGCATTTATTTCAAGTTTTTAGCAATCAGGAGCCCGCCTGGAGAACAGAGGCATTTATTTTCAAGTTTTTAGCAATCAGGAGCCCGCCTGGAGAACAGAGGCATTTATTTCAAGTTTTTAGCAATCAGGAGCCCGCCTGGAGAACAGAGGCATTTATTTTCAAGTTTTTAGCAATCAGGAGCCCGCCTGGAGAACAGAGGCATTTATTTCAAGTTTTTAGCAATCAGGAGCCCGCCTGGAGAACAGAGGCATTTATTTTCAAGTTTTTAGCAATCAGGAGCCCGCCTGGAGAACAGAGGCATTTATTTCAAGTTTTTAGCAATCAGGAGCCCGCCTGGAGAACAGAGGCATTTATTTTCAAGTTTTTAGCAATCAGGAGCCCGCCTGGAGAACAGAGGCATTTATTTCAAGTTTTTAGCAATCAGGAGCCCGCCTGGAGAACAGAGGCATTTATTTTCAAGTTTTTAGCAATCAGGAGCCCGCCTGGAGAACAGAGGCATTTATTTCAAGTTTTTAGCAATCAGGAGCCCGCCTGGAGAACAGAGGCATTTATTTTCAAGTTTTTAGCAATCAGGAGCCCGCCTGGAGAACAGAGGCATTTATTTTCAAGTTTTTAGCAATCAGGAGCCCGCCTGGAGAACAGAGGCATTTATTTTCAAGTTTTTAGCAATCAGGAGCCCGCCTGGAGAACAGAGGCATTTATTTTCAAGTTTTTAGCAATCAGGAGCCCGCCTGGAGAACAGAGGCATTTATTTCAAGTTTTTAGCAATCAGGAGCCCGCCTGGAGAACAGAGGCATTTATTTTCAAGTTTTTAGCAATCAGGAGCCCGCCTGGAGAACAGAGGCATTTATTTTAAGTTTTAGCAATCAGGAGCCCGCCTGGAGAACAGAGGCATTTATTTCAAGTTTTTAGCAATCAGGAGCCCGCCTGGAGAGCAGAGGCATTTATTTTCAAGTTTTTAGCAATCAGGAACCCGCCTGGAGAACAGAGGCATTTATTTTAAGTTCTTAGCAATCAGGAGCCCGCCTGGAGAACAGACGCATTGATTTTCAAGTTTTTAGCAATCAGGAGCCCGCCTCGAGAACAGAGGCATTTATTTTGAAGTTCTTAGCAATAAGGAGCCCGCCTGGA
>NW_017683508.1:0-8416 GCF_001879085.1 Nicotiana attenuata
TCTCTAAACCGCACGTAGAAATCAACAAGAACTCTCTGACTCCCCTTGCACAAAACCAAGTTTTTCAGGACTGAATCCTCCTAACTCAATCAACCTACGCAGGCCACTAAAACCCAAGAGCATCACCGCGAAATACCTGTAGAACTCATTACCTCGCAAACACCCAAAGGACTAATCATATCCTTACCATACCGATCTGGCCCACTACCAAGCTATCCCATCTATCCGAGATCCCTTCTGATTTACCTTCAATTGATACTCCTTCTCGCCATAACATCACATTTCCTCAACCCAAACTCACCACACGAGACCCAAGCATAATACCACATAGCCTAAGGCTCATAACCTGCTGAATACTCTCTTAAATATTCCCAAAAGCACCACATCCAAGATACTTACCCTAAAAGGACTTACTGCGAATCTAAAGCCATTACCTTCACCATCCCGATACTGATATATAAAATCCCATAATTAATATAGAAAATACCACAAGTCTTGCCATCTTCCACTGAAAACTCAATTTCTAGCCATAAGTACCACTTGCAAATTTCTACTTGTTACATGAAAAACCCAGAACGCATTCGAACCATTCTCTATAGTCACCCACTCTACCCAAACTACAATTAGCCCGTTCAAAAGAACCGAACAACCTGCGCCTCATTAGCACTCTTGACACTGCAGCATATAACCTTACCTTGATGCTACCAAGCCACTCCCTTTCCTATGCCCTGAGTATTCTTTATCAACGACAACTCAAGATATTCTGTGATTCTCAAACACCTATGAAGCATGATATAACCTTAACCTAGTCAAAAATTCTTCCTTTACTCGAGCCATCCTCGGGCTCAATCTCCGCAAACCATAACTGATTCACCAGCACGCCTCAAACTGGAACTCATAACTGTGTCATCAGCTAATCAATGGCAAACTCCCCCACTTGGCTCGAAGCCATATATCAAACCACACACAATAACCCATAACACATATACTTAATTGTTGCCATAATACCACAGTGAGATTAACTCAATCCTTCATAAGCTCGTCGAACCCAAACCATCTGGTACTGCATATCTTCTGCAACTCTCGCATTTGCTCAAGTAAAAATTGAACCCACTCTCTCAAGATGCTTAAATTCACATTGCAACACACATATTTCACTTGTAATTGAGATCTTCTAACCGACAACATAAGGATCACACAACCTCAGAACACTTCGCAGGAGATAACCCACCTGCTTCGCCTTAAACTAACATTTATATATATACCTTCCACCGTCATATCCATTACGCAGTCACTTAGTCCTTCTGAGTCTGAACTCATACCGTAACATGAAATTTACTTCACTTCCAACTAGGAAACATGAAAAAATTCATCACACGCCCATAACTCGGGGCTATACCTTGAATCAAGATGGAAATCAAACACCTAATAGATCATCTGTCCTCCAGCAGAACCTACTCGATACATCTCACAGTACTAACATACTCGTCACATAATCATCCAGTCGTCACTTCGACTAATAGGGACACTACCGAACATATAAGTTCAAAAATACTTGCTCACACAATCAGCACCTCGGTGCTCAAGCTATAGGCAAAAATACGGCCTCAAGTCCTCCAGACTGGCCCAACATCAACTAACAGAGATCACATCTCGCCCCTTGATCGGGGGAATCACAAGCCATCGATGCACATCTGACACTGAGCGCTCATGTGCGCATACGAACGCGTGGAAGGAATTTCAAGAGTTACTTTTTAAGCTGAATAAAGGACGCACCATAAGAATTTCAAGAATGTGAAGTTTTTCCTAAAGGTTCTGCAGCCTCTCGAGGATAAATAAAGACGTCTCCGTACCGATCCGCGAGAGACTCTACTAAACCTACTCATGACTCGTGAGACCTATGTAACCTAGGCTCTGATACCAACTTGTCACAACCCTAAACCCAGACCCGGTCGTGATGGCGCCTCTCATGGAGACAAGGCTAGCCGACACATTTCCAATTCGAAGTTAAACAGCTAAGCAGCAGCACAACAGGCTAAAACACGATTTATTAACGCTAAACAGCGAATAATATCATAACAATTCGTGGAATACAACCCAACACAGCCCAAATCGGGGTGTCACTAGTCATGAGCATCTACTAAATCTAAATACAACTGACAAAGTCTAGAATGTACTAAGTACAAACTAATAAAATAAGGAGGGAGAAAAGCAGTGCTGCGAACGCCGACAGCTACCTTGCTAAACTCCGATAACTCTGCCTCCGACCAGCCAAAACCCACTACCGGGTGTAGAATACCTGAATCTGCACACATGGTGCAGGGAGTAAAGTGAGTACTCCATCATACATTTGAAAAGTCGCAGGTGCATCACACAACCTGAATGGCATTCTCTTAAATGTATAAGTGCCATAAGGGCATGTAAAAGTGGTCTTTTCTTTATCTTTAGGGGCAATAAAAATCTGATTATACCCCGAATAGCCGTCAAGGAAACAATAATATTCCTGTCCGGCTAACCTGTCAAGCATTTGATCAATGAAGGGGAAGGGGAAGTGATTTTTTCGTGTAGAATTATTCAACTTCCTTTAATCTATTCATATTCGCAACGAGTCACAGTTCTAGTTGGTATTAATTCATTTTGTTCATTCATTACAATAGTCATACCCGAACAGGGCTTACCCACTTACCGTTGGAGATAGGAAATACTATACCTGCGTTAATCCACTTAATCACTTCTTTTCTTACCACCTCTTTCATGATTGGATTTAGGCGGCGTTGATGTTCCACGCTAGGCTTGTGTCCCTCCTCCATGAGTATTTTGTGCATGCAAAATGCAGGGCTAATACCCTTTATGTCATACATTGTCCAACCAATGGCATGTGTGTGCTCCCTTAACACCCTTAAGAGCTTCTCTTCCTGCAATTTAGACAAATGAGAAGAAACAATCACAAGTAAAGTGTTAGAACTGAGAGTTTTGTCACGACCCTAAACCCAGACCCGGTCATGATGGCGCCTCTCGTGGAGACAAGGCCAGCCGACACATTTCCAATTCGAAGTTAAACAGCTAAGCAGCAACACAACAGGCTAAAACATGATTTATTAATGCTAAACAGCGGATAATATCATAATAATTCGCGGAGTACAACCCAACACAGCCCAAACCGGGCTAGTCATGAGCATCTACTAAATCTAAATACAACTGACAAAGTCTGGAATGTACTAAGTACAAACTAATAAAATAAGGAGGGAGAAAAGCAGTGCTGCGAACGCCGACAGCTACCTTGCTAAACTCCGATAACTCTGCCTCCAATCAGCCAAAACCCGCTACCGGGTGTAGAATACCTGAATCTGCACATATGGTGCAGGGAGTAAAGTGAGTACTTCAACTCAGTGAGTAATAATCATAAATAAAGACTGAGTGATAAAAAGTCACGAAAAGTGCATCCACATGTTGTATAGAAGTGGTACAAAACCAGTAAGATAGCAATGAAGCTGTAAAATCCCTTAAAACATCTCAGCTCAGTTTAAAACTCTTTGAAAATGGCTTTTTCAATAGTTACGCAAATGAATGCAGAACAACTAGTGCAGATAAGCACAAAAATCTGCCCCTCGCATAAATACGCAATTAAGCAAGTAAATGACAGGCAAATAAGAAAGATAAGCACATAAGGTTCGCCCCTGGGGCACAATGTCAACAAATCTGCCCCTCGGGCAATATCTTAGAACAGTACCATCCCCTCGGGCTATATCACACATCACACTGGGTACCCGCGCTCACTGGGGGTGTGCAGACTCCTAGAGGGGCCCCTTTCGGCCCAACCGCAATATCAAGCCATCTCGTGGCATCATAAATAAGTCCTCGACCTCATATCAATATCAAGCCACCTCTTGGCGTACAATCTCAGGCCCTCGGCCTCATATCAGTATCAGTGTATCACCGCTGCGGCGCGCAGCCCGATCCCATAGTATCCTCACAACACAGGCCCTCGACCTTACTCAATCAAAAACCACATATGCCTCTCGGGCAACAGTAAAATAGTGTTTCTCAGCCCAAAACATCATTTAAATATCATTTGAGTATTAAAACTGAGTGAACATGGCTGAGTTTTGAAAACAGTGAAAAATAACATGACTGAGTTCGAGCAACAAGTCAAAATAGTGAGGAAATATCAACGAAAATCCCCGAAGGGTTCAAATAGTTGGCACGAAGCCCAATATGGCATGCAACCCAAATAACGATGATAACAAATAGATTTCAGTTAAATACGCAATAAAATCATCAATCGGGACGGACCAAGTCACAGTCCCCAATAGTGCACGACCCCACGCTCGTCATCAAGCGTGTGCCTCATCCCAATATAGCACTATGATGTGAAATCCGGGGTTTCAAACCCTCAGAACATCATTTACAATCATTACTCATCTCGAACCGGCTAAATCTCTAGCTCGCGATGCCTTTGCCCCTCAAATCGGCCTCCACGCGCGTCGAATCTGTCCAAAATCAGAACGAGGACGCAAAATATGCTAAGGGAACAAAGCCCAAGCGAATACAATCAACAAAGGGCACAAATCCCGAAATTACTAAAACCCGAGCCCCGAGCCCACTTCTCGAAACTCAAAAATTTTCACACCAATAGATTCCTTATCTCCCCATGAGTTCATACATATCAAAAGTTCTCTAATCCGACCTCAAATGGTCCTTCAAATCCCAATTCAAAAGTCCAATTTCTAAAGCCTAGTTCTTCAATATTATGCTTAGCTTTCATGATTTTCTAGGTTGAATTCACATAATAATCGAGTTTTTAGTCCAAGAAACTTACCTCCCAATGATTCCCCTTGAATCCCTCTTCAATCTACTTCAAAAATCTCCAAAAATGAGCAGCTATGGGTGAAATAAGCCCCAAAATCGCGAACAAGACGACTTAATCTGCCTAGGCCTTAATTCCCTTCTTCGTGAACACGGTCAAAGCCTTGCGTTCGCGAAGCACAAACTTGCGTTGACCAACTGTTACTCTTCGCGAACGCGTCCTCAACCTCGCGAACGCGATGCATCACTTCGCCAACCCACGCGAACGCGACCTAGTCTCACGCGAACGCGATGCCTACCGATCCAGCCCCTCCACGAACACGAAGCCTCTCTCGCGAACGCGAAGGATAAATTCCTGGCCTTCCTCAATCCTTCTTCGCGAACGCGAGACTCCACTCGCGAACGCGAAGGGATAAATCTCTGCAACAGCTGAACAGATTTTCTGCAATTTTCCAAACTTCAAAACGATCTGAATGACCACCCGAAACTCACTCGAGGCCCCCGGGACTCAACTAAAGGCACCAACACATCCTAAAACCTTATTCAAACTTGTTCCAATCATAAAAATACCTCAAACAACATCAAATCACTCAAAACACATCGGATTCAAGCCTAAGTTTCTAAAATCTTCCGAAATACGCTTTTGATCAAAAACCCGACCAAACCATGTCCGAATGACCTGAAATTTCACACAAACATCCCAAATGACATAACGAAGCTATTGCAACTCTCGGAATTCAATTTCGACCCCTAGATGAAAATCTCGCCTGTCAACTGGAAATCGCCAAAATATCAACTTCGCCAATTCAAGCTAATTATACTCCAGACTTCCAAAACCCATTCCGATCACACTCCTAAGTCACAAATCACCTCCCAAAGCTAACCGAACCATCGGAACTCACATCCGAGCCCTCTAACCCATAAGTCAACATCCGGTTGACTTTTCCAACTTAAGTTTTCTTAAAAAAGACTAAGTGTCTCAAACTTCACCAAAACCAACCCGGATTCAATCCAACCAACCCGATACCTCAAAACACAGATGAAAAAAGCAATAAGAAGCAGATTTTGGATGGAAACGGAGCGGTAACTCATGAGACGACTGGCTGGGTCATCATATCCTCCCCCACTTAAACATACATTCGTCCTCGAACGTGCCCATAGTTGTTCCAAAAGTCACTCAATCGCTGAATAACCTTACCATGCACATACCTGGGGGTGATCCCACATCACCCTATCTCATATAGGTCTGATAACACATTGCAACTGAAATTTCACAATCCAATCTAGCCCACAAACTATAGAACCACATTTCTGCTTCAGAAATCATCCACAAGATCAGAATCTCACATCTATACCCTGAATAAGCCCGAACAAGCCATAATAACCCATACCTGCAACCTCAGGTGCAGTTACAAGATATACCACATAACTCAAACACTCGTAGCGATAATTTCTAATCATAACAGCCGCACACAACAACCGAATACCGGTAGAAACCTTTTATCGACTAAAGTCTCATCCCAACGCTTTCATATACTGCCAATGATAAATAAATCACACGAGTGTGTTCGTATTCATTAATATTATCCTTCCAACATACTGAAACCGAATCTGTTCATATTCATTAATAATCCCAACGATCTCATCTAACCCACACGAATACTCTGGTGATATGACACCTCAATATAGACTAAAGCCACAACTTGCACAATACGCGCTCCAATAAACAACAATCCGAACATACTCAAATCATGAAAATGACTCAAATGAAAGAGCTGTACCGCAAGATCACCAGTACCACCACAACACAAGGCTGAGAATCTGTCTCACATCGTAAAAAATAGAGCACACGAATCTAACCCGCAAGGTCATATCCCCACATAACTTCGCTATAATGCGCGATCCTATCCAAATACTGCTCCACATGAAACACCTCAAGTCACTCATGCTCGAAATTGACGACCACGCGCAATTAATGTCTAGAACCAAAGCAAATCATCATGACCACAGTGAAGCAAATAACATATACCAGACGAACCTGAAAGGACATAACCGATACGCCATTCTACGAGCAACACCCAATTACTCTCCCCGCTCGACTTCCACTATGAAACCCCAATAGAACCGCACCATATGTGCCTATAACCAACAAATCATAATGCCTCGCAACACAGAAGGTAACTCATAGATCTCCCCAGATTACTGATAAGCTCAATAACAATCGAATCAACACATCCCTCAACATTGCAACTCGGAGCCAACCAAGCCGACTCAAGTTAGAACGCACATCCACATTGACCTACCCACGAACCCCTTATCAAGGCAAACCTGAGCTGCTCCTTCAACTCCTTTAACTCTGCCGGTGCCATACGATACGGTGCCCGGCACCAAATCAATACCAAAATCAACAACCCGGTCCGGCGACATGCCCGGCAGCAGGAAACACATTCGAAAAGTCCCTCACCACCGGAACTGAAACAATATGAGGAGCCTCTGCACTGACATCCATCACGAGAGCCCAAAATAAGAAAAAAAACTATCCTTCCCAGCCATCCGCAGGGCCTTCGGAATATAAAACCACTCTACTAAGGACATAACCCGTCGAACCTCTCCACTCGGTCCGTGGCATACCCGGCATATCCAACATCGCCGCCTTAGCACAATAGCTCCGATTGATACAACACTGAGACAACCACTCCATACCCAATATCACCTTCACAATCTAACATACCAAAAAAACAAAAGATCCCCTCGGGTCTCTAAGCCCCAATAGTCACTGAACAGTGCCGATACACACGACCCACAACCACCACATAGCCTGAATATGAGAACTCCCAGTCTCCAACTCCATATAGCACACGAATCATATATCCGATTCCAATTCCTCCGTCCAAGCACATACCACATCTCTAATATCCAGTCACTCCACGAGAGATACTCTAACATTCTTCTGTGCCTCCAAGCAAACTCGAATATCAGCAGTCGATCTACAAGAAAGTGCCACAATACTATCGAAGTACCATCAACTTAATCGTATTGCCTTTTTCTGAAACATATACCCTCGTCAAATTACCTCCAACTAGCAATACCATTCCATTAATCATCTGAAGATCATTTCCTTAATCATCTGAAGCTCATTTATCCAATTACCTGAAGCTATCCGCTGCCTAAGAATTTATGGCCTTCCGTTCAGAACTGAACCGCAACCTTACACACGCAAATCTCAACCTCCACACATACAGCATATACCAATCCATCCTAAAATAACATGAGAATTTCATATCCCTTCCGAGCCACAAGCAACTATGTACTCAACCAACCAAGAACTTTTCCATTGATCCCATTCTAGAAGAAAATCACTATACATCTCAAGCTCTTCACGCCAGCAGAAAATATACATCTCTAACCGCAGTAGAAATCAACAAGAACTCTCTGACTCCCCTTGCACAAAACCAAGTTTTTCAGGACTGAATCCTCCTAACTCAATCAACCTACGCAGGCCACTAAACCCAAAGAGCATCACCGCGAAATACCTGTAGAACTCATTACCTCGCAAACACCCAAAGGACTAATCATATCCTTACCATACCGATCTGGCCCACTACCAAGC